>NC_044496.1:55803616-55823616 GCF_902362185.1 Chanos chanos | reverse complement strand
ATGCATTTTAGTTGTGTGAGACACGAAGCATCTTTATGTAGAGTAACATTCTCTTCTCTGTGGCATTTATTATGATCATTTTGTGATTTTTTGTTATGTCAGCTGTGAGACACAGATGATGTGTAAATGTGATATTTTTTAGGAAAGGGATAACCTTAGACAGAACACTTTAGGCATTTGTCTAAGAAACTGGAGGTGGAGTAGGGCATTTTAAAGGCTGGAAGCAGAGCAGGTATTTTAAAAGCTGTAAATATATGTTTTATGAGAGTTTAGCCTT
Source organism: Chanos chanos (assembly GCF_902362185.1). Lineage (NCBI taxonomy): Eukaryota > Metazoa > Chordata > Actinopteri > Gonorynchiformes > Chanidae > Chanos > Chanos chanos. The sequence goes on along the minus strand of NC_044496.1, from coordinate 55,823,339 downwards.
TCAGAATTGCTACCTAAAGTAGATATTGTCTGCCTTACTGGAAGACACCTACACTGTTCTGTGTAGGATATTAAACAAGTCGTCGCTCCCTTAAAAAGGTGAGGAGGTGAGAAAATGATGAATCTATTGCCAAAACTAAGTAAAGAAAAGACAAGTTCTAGCTGGTTGAGAGGTGATAAATTGATGCTATCATGTTGAGTAATGGGGCATGGCTGAATCCCTCGATTAACTCAGAGCGCCTAAAAAAAAAAGAAAAGAAAAAGGGGGTGGGGGGGTGGGGGGCGCATGAATGGCATCGAGGCTTCGGCCCAAATTTCCACCCTGTTTGTTCAGAGGGAGAGGAGGAGCGATCTGGAGATTCTCTGAGATCTGGAGTTCCACCAGCCTGTGTTACAGATTCTCCTGGTGACCAACGCAGGGAAGTCATGACAGGGCAGGAGACAGGGTTCATTTAAAAAAAAATCTTGGTATGAATCTTGGTATTGTCATTGTCATCCTGGAGTATGTCCGTACCGTCAGGGAACGAAAAATCCATTGATGGGATAATCCGGTCATTCAGTACATTCAGGTACTCAGGTGACTTCATTTTATTGCCACCTAACGTTTCTGAGCTTAGACCTGACCAACTGAAGCAACTCCAGATCGCAACACTGCCTCCAGAGGCTCCAAATCCTAACGGCAAGTTTTTGTTTTGGCCAGGCAGTGTATGTTTTTACAGTATTACCTTGATTCCTTTCGGAAACGAATTTTGTGTCTCAGTATTTAAATGCTGAAGACATTTCAGATTCATATTCTTATACAACATAAGGATTTTGACCTTTTGTTTTTTTTTTAAAGCAGGGTTTAACCGTTAATCTTTGACTCGGGGGAAGTCTGTGAGAACATAAAGGCCATCCTTGCAAGTATTTCATGACCGGAGTTCCTTTAATCCAAACGTTTTCCAATAAGTTCCCCCCCGAAATCTCATTTCTCATCATGTATCATTCATTACACGCTCACCATGATCATATGCACCAATGCACTGTATTCAGCTGTACAGGTGAAAATGCTCGTCTCTTTCTGATGTCCTGCATGGAAACATGCTTCAGTTTCTCTGTACAGTTTTACCTCTTCAGTTTTATAGCCCTTCTTCTGGAGACTGCAAGGAAGCTGAGAAAATGTGTTCTAATAGGCGGCAAGTTGCACAAGAGAGGCATTCAAAATGCAGCCGTAGCGGCGTAATTGTTTGCCTTTGTGAGCGCGTGTGTGTGATTTGCGAGAATGTATGTACATGTGTATGTATATGCGTATGCATGTGTGAGTACAAAGTGGTTTACAAAGACCCATGCAAAACGTTTAGGATGAACCTCATTTCTTTAGTTTTTTTTTTTTGTTCTTACAACCATAACGCAAAAATGATGTCTCAGTTGACATTAATGTTTATATATTTGTAATTTTTTTTTAATTTTGTTTTTTTACATTAATGTGATACTCATTCCTGTAAAAAAAAAAAAAAAAATCCATGACATTGTTCACAGGATTTGGGCTTGTTTAATCACTTCAGTGACTTTTTTCCCCCATAATAACATGGGGGGAAAAATTATGTATTAACTGCGCTTTAGAATTAGCAGGAAAATAATCTTTAAGGGCAGACAATGTATATGTAATAAAAGGGTGTGTATGAGTGAACTGTGTATGAAGAAAATAAAAATACATTATATATGAATAGTGACGCTTCACATCTCCAGTCCGCTTTCACAGTTTGAATTTGTGGTTTGCTCTGTTTGCACTGAGACTTGGGCAATGAAACGCCACTTTAGCTTGAGTAAAATGAGCTGTCTTTGTAAACACACCATCTCCAATTATAATTAAAGCTATATTTACAAGTATGCTTTATGCTACCGTATTGTATTGTCTTCAGAGGATTTGGATCTTAAATGTGTGAAGCCAAGATGAGACAGAGATCGTTTGTGAAATGCAGATAGTGTGTGTTGTGTTACAAATGGAAAACTGATCTAATATAGATTTTAAATGAAACAAACATGCTGACGGCATTGTAGGTCAAGGTCATTGGATTTGTGAAGCAACTGAATGAAATACACAAGAGCATGGAATTATGCCCCACCCAGCCCCGCATTAAAAACAAACAAACAAACAAACAACCACCCCCCCCCAAAACAAAGCATACTGAGAAATTTCCACACCGCCCTTTGGTTTATTCTGGTTTTATTGCTTGATGCTTTATTGTTTTTTAATAAGTCTTGCAACAAAACAAACACACTTTCAAATTTTTAGAAATCATTTTTTTTTATTAGTGTAACGCTTGTAATCTCCAAAAAATGTTCATATGAGTCAGTTTCATCAATGTTACAATTTTACAGTGATTTGGTTTGACATACACTATATGACATGCAGAAAAGGAACTATATTATAACAACTCCCACTCTACATTCTTGTCTCCCTTACTCTGAGTGAAAATAAAAAAAAAGTTCAAACTGACGTTATATTATTTTCTGTCTCTATTCTTCTTCTATCTAATTTTTTTTTCTTTCTGCAGTCAGTGCCTTTCAACTTTATCTTAAGTCATATGAATTACAAACACATCGACATGACACGCAACATGACGATGAAAAGACACAATCTTATATTTGATTTCTAATTTTTTTTTTTCTCCACGTAATTTTGTGAATAAACTACTTCTTCAAATCTAGTGCAAATTTAAGAAGTTGGAGTGTGCAGACCAAGAATGTCTTATCTGTCATCATTACAATGCAGGTGCGGTAGGAGGTCCGGCGGCACGCATGCACACACTCACTGCCTTTAAGACTGTGTGTCCATGTTGCTATGGAAATATGTGCACAGTGTAAAGATTACCAATCGAGGTCTATTCGGCAGGACAACAGCGTGGCTAGTCTTAAGCTAGAGAATACTTTTGCTCTAAGCAGAGGTGAAATATCTTATTTTTGAAAAAAATATCTTTGCGAAATCTACTGAAGACAAAAGACGTTTCTGGGAAAAAAAAATACACAAACACACAGCTGACAAAGACAAACAGCGTTATTCTTTTTGAAAAACAAAAAAAAGCTCCTGGAGACTAAGAAATCTTTACCTAATAAGTGATTATATATGAGAGATATCAATGTTTATACGTACATGCATTAAAAGTGTTTGTTGTGCCCTATCTGTAAAAAGCTTTGCACGTATTTCTGAACTGTTTCATTGCACAGTTTTAAAATGACATTTAGAAAAAAAACAGAGGTAAGACTTTGACACGATAAAGTTGAAAGGAATGTATTGTTTGTTTAGTCTGAAATATGATTTCAGATCAGTCTCCTGATTCTGGTAGAGATCCACCCCCTACCCCCCCCCCCCCCCCCCCCGACCATATGACAAAAACAAACACTAAATAAGTAAACATTGATACGTGTCGTTTGACAAACACAATATAGCTTGTCAAGCTGCATTGTGTAATTGCTTTTTTTTCCCCAAAGAAGAACAATTTCAAAGTTATCCATCTTGTCTTTTTATGGTTTAAATACTCTCTTTAAAACTCTGAAAATACATACCAGTAGAAACTGGCGAGTAAAATAGAAATTTCATGAAATTTCAATTTTTCCTTTAATTTGGTCTTTTCCTACAGTCTTTTAAATTGGATTCCTGACAACAGAAACTGCTAAAGCAATCCGGCACCTCAATACTTATCAAGCCAACCTTTGCATTCATTCAGCCATTCTGTGCTGTCTCAAAATCACTCACGATCACAGAAACAAACACAAACGCTTCATCTTTCAGTGGAGTAGAAAAGATGAGAGACGAATTTGTGAAATGGATGAAGAATTACCACACGCGCACACACACACACACACACACACACACACACACACACACACACAGACAGACAAATATCATATTCACACTGAAGAACCAAACTTAAAATATGGCTGGTCTTAAAATGAAAAGGACGAAAAACAGAGTATGATGCTTTAATCAGAGTAAGTGTATAACAACAATAGCCCTTTTGGAAAGGCAATTCACATGCTGTTGTGCCTTGAGACATGGAGAAGATTAGAACCTATAGATCTCTTTATGGCTCTGTTCCAATTTTAACATCCATTTCCTGTAAAGTCAAAAAAGGATATTTGAGAAAATCCAATTTGTCACACTTACAATATAGAAGACCAAGACATTACTGAACAACGAACATAACTGTTTTACTGTCGAAAAAAGGATGGGGGGGGGGGGGGGGGGGTTGGGTTGGACGGTTATCTGGGAAGACACAAATGAACCTATTGCAACGTTCTTCACATTCAGGCAGGAAGCAAAGAAGCAATAGCACCTATATGGATAACGGAATGATCTGAGTCAGCCTGTTTGCTTTTGTCGATGTGTTCTATAACAATGCAAGCACTCATCTGCGGCACTGTAACGCCAAGGCTATCTCCAGCAGCAGATGGCCAGGCATGCTACTCTCTCTCTCTCTCTCTCTCTCTCTCTCTCTCTGTGTGTCAGCTGCCAATCCTTTCATGAGAGGGAGAGAAAGAGAAAATCAAGAGTGTATTAAGCTGCCTCCTTTTAAAAAAGTTTCAAGGGAGAAGCGAAAAAACAAAAAAACATCTACATTAAATGAGTCTCCAGCAGGGAGAGGACTTCTGTACCAAGACAAACATCATTTCATTTCACAGTTGCTGTAAAAACTATGGTGCATTATTCATTTGTTTATTTAACTGATCAAAGCCAATAGCTTTGGGGTGTTCTGCCTCTTTTGTGTAATTTGGGAGAAAACTACAAGATGTCAATGTTTAAAGACAGGGATTCAATAGAACATATTCAGCCCTTTGCCCCAGTTGTTTGCTATGCAACAACAATAATGTCAGTGTGTGAAAGCTAATGGCATTTGTAAATATAATTTATTAAGTTAACTGTGAACTCCTCATTTCCTTAACTATGTAAATGAAATGGAGAAAATGAGAAAGTGCCATTTGGATATTACAGACACATCAAGTGTGAGTTCTTCTAATGTGATCTGGCACCATGTTCTTGAATATTGTATAAATGTCATTTTTTGTAATTTAAATGTGAAATTACGTGAAAAACCCCCCACAAATTATTAAAATGTGTGAGGATGAATGTACTAATGAGGCACTGGATTGTGCTCCAAAAAGCACAGCCGGAGAATAATGCAAGTGTGGTGGGTTGTAAGACTTGAATCATGCAACAACCATTTAAATCGACCCTAAAGCCTAAATTGACCCTAAAGCCTCCAGAGACACAAGGCAGGGACCAGAACTCTGCTGGCAACCAAAACAAACAAACAAACAAACAAACAAACGAACAAACAAGCAAAATGTATGATTTCAGAATGCCAATTAATTTTGACCAAAACAGCAATCTTCCTCTAAACAAAAGCACACACACACACACACACACACACACACACACACACACACACTCTCTCAATCGGTCACTGTCTAAGGCCAGCCTCAACTTCCATGCTTGGTTTATTTCTCATTCATTCCATCTTCCTATCTCTGCCATAAAACTGTAACTCACACCCACTGGATTTAATAAACAGATTCTGTTGCCGGGAAATAACAGATTAAAGGACAAAGCTTGAGTTATATTTTAGTCACCCATGTAAAGATCTGACTGTTGCATGCATGAATATTGGAGAAGTCACGCGATCCGACTTGGCTGTCACTGCGACAGCATCGAGAACCTGCTTTGAGTTTGTGCACATCAGAATAAAGAGACATCTACGGCATTCAGCAGAGACTACATGAATATACAACATCGCAAACACACACAAAGACACACACACAGATACACTTACACACAGAACATGTAGTTTACACAGTAGACGTTATAACGATGGCTTTTTAATAACTTTTTTTTTCCCTTACATAAATGTTAGTGTATACACCTGAGTATACACACATTGTCACATACATGTATGGTGAGAATAAGACAGGTAAGTTAGGTAGATCGTTTAAACAGATCTTTACTTTTCTTTTTCTTTTTTTTTCTTTACAGTAAACAAATGCATGACAAAGATATCCCAGGTTGGTTCACCTATGCAATGTTTTCATTAATTATTGCAGTCTAAACAATATGGCTTTAACTAGTGAAAAACCCTTTAGCACTACAAAAATTAAAGTAATAAACAAACAAATAAGTAAATAAAATCTTGCCTATTTTGATTAGAAAACATACTTCAGGTCTGATACCTTTTAGTTAAACTTCCAAGTTTTTTTTTTCTTCTTTTTTTTTTTCACTGAAAGGAGTTGCCTAATCAATTTAACTCTTGACATAGATTATGCAATGTAAACTATCATCTTAAAGGTATTTTCTCAACAAAGTATTGTTGTTTAATGAAAATTAATCTAGTTGTTGTATATTTACAATGTTAACCATCTTTTTAGTATTAGTTTTTAAAAGAACCACTACGTTATACTCTGAACAGTCGTAAATCTACAGTACAACTAGTTTTGAGAACGGCAAGGTTTATTCTGTAAGTCTAGCTCTATTTCTGAGAGAAAAGGTTTTCTTTCATTACACTTTACTAAGAAGCAAGGTCGACTGTTGCAATGAAAACAAGTTTGCTTGGTTGATACACTTCCCATTCAAATGTATAAACTTGTAAATTGTGTTAATTCTTAAAGGTGAAAAATCAGTTTTCAGGATTTGAGGTATCATCTTCATTTCCAAAAATCTCAGGTTTTTATACTATACTATACTATATTTAAATGTTCCCCAATGCAGATCATCATATATTAATGCTCCATCACATATACACTTCATTTTGTTTTGTTCATTTCGAACAAGAACTGATTTTGTAAATTTTGATAATTTTTTTTTGTCTGGAACAACTTCCCTGGAAAACCTTTCATTTCCAAAAAATGCTTTGCAAGTTTCAGTATTTTTGTACTTGTCTAGATACCACAGTTATCACTGATGATTTGAATGAATAAGATATCCCAGAAACTCCATGCATCAAACAATCTTTAGTTAACATATTGAGCTGACAGGCTATGGAAAGCCAATTTGCCAATTATTCAGTTATGTGACAAGAGAATAAAAGCAGAAAAAGTCATGTAATTTGATTTACAATGAAATTAAATAAACCGTACAGAACATGTCCTTGTTTATATTCATTAGGGGCAAATATGAAATCCTGAGATCCACCAAACTCAAATTTGTCATCCTCAAACATGATTCTAACATGAAGTCTATTGCAGTCAACTGAACTTTTTCCCCCCGAAAATACTTTCCTTCTCTTACAGTACATGTTGTGAACAAACTAAATCGATTCAAGGTTTAATCACTCTTTCTTTGGTCTTATTATTGATAAAATTCAAATATATGTATTTTTTTCCTGACAGCAACATGCATTTTTTTTTTGAAAACAACACCCCTCTATTGTCCTAAGTCCAATGCTGAGGGCGAAAACCTCTGGCTAACCAATGGTCTGAGGATGGATGAGTCCTGTTTGCATCTTGGCTAAATGTTTCAGTTGCATGTTCATTCAAAGATAAGCATAGCATTTGACATACTTTCATTCAGATGACAGATCTTAACGGTTTGCATTTATAGAAAACAAAAGGAAAGAAAGAAAAAAAATGTCTACCTAGAGGTGGCAGGACACACAAAAACTGATCAAATTTATATAGATATTGTACATGAACATTAAAAAATATGTTCTGTGACATTGCAGAATAAAAATACTCAGGGAACTGACTGCCAGTTTATGTTACATTTGATATGAAATTATTCCCAAAGAGCCTTGGTTTTTCAGTACTCAGGATTATAAGGAAAGATGTGTACCCTGTGTAATTTTAAATGCTATGAATGTACTATTTACGTTGTACATACAGTTGATTCTGTTGAGGACATATACTCTTGGATTCTTCCTTCTTTTGGGTAACTAGTCTAATTCAGAGTAAAGGTCAATAAAGCAAATGTTTTTGAAGTAATGGACAGGAAGTGCAACGACATGATACTTCGTCTGCCTCCAGTATGTTGTAGTGGTTACTACTGATTGTCTATGGAGCTGTGCTAACCACCTCTAGTTAGATCAACTGCTTGATGTTTGGAAACTCTAGCTCTTATATGATGCTAGTACTGCATAACAGTTTGCTATTTCTACACTCATAGAAACTGCAGAATTTTAATGTCTTCTTTGTAATAACAAAATATTTTGGATGGCAGAAATTTGACAAACTTTATCAGTGGCAGTGATGCTTTCCAAAGTGTCTTTTCAGACATTACCCCCCCCCCCCCCCGCCCCAAAAAAAACCCTTCTTTCTGACAAGGGTTTTGTGAACATTACTTGATTATTTGTCAAGGTCATGATTGTTGAAAAGTATAGAAAAATTAAAGGCAAAGTAACGAAAAAGAAGAAAAAAAAGAAAACAAAAACCTTCATAAAGCACATGAAGTTGAAGGCAAAAGGAACACTGCCTGCTTACTGGCTGCCCAGAGAAACATGGCAGTGACATATAGATTTTATCTCCATATCCTCTCTTTCTGTTGGTATTGCCTCTAATGTAATACAGCTTGAGGTACAAAGCCACTCTCACAGGCAATATAACATTGGATTTTCACCCCTAAATTCTAAATGAGGCTTGTGTATAAATACCTTACACCAGACGTCAAGGGTCCTACTAGGGGAAAATGTCTTTAGGTACATCCGCACTAACAACTTCCCTTCTGGGCAAAATTATTGGGAGGCACAATATGAACACAATTGCTATGATTAAATATCAATGTCTTCTCTCTCTCTCTCTCTTAAGAGTTCACCAACAAAACAGAAATAAGTCAAAGTAATAAAAAGCTCAGGTTATATTAACAGGTTTCAAGCGCTTTTGAGCACAAAAAGGGATTTCTTTTTTATATAAATAAAGAGAAATGTGCTCCTAAGTGTAATTTCCTCTTACTGAGGGGAGTTTGTAGTAACTATGAGAATGACCCTAAAATATCTTGAACCCTGGCAGTGCATTCAAAGAAAGAAATAGAAATATTTATAAAGTGTAAACAATTTGAACCTGAATGGCAGTGAAAGACCAAATGGGAATATGAATTGCGTTTATTTTTTTTCTTTTCTCTCTCTCTCTCTAGGAAGGAATAAATAGACTTCTGTCAAGGCAGTGTACAGCCTTCCACAGTTTGGCAAAAATTCCCCAGCCCACCCCCAACCCTTGTCCTCACAATGCATATCTTTGCCCTCACCCTCCCTCGAGCCTGGACACAAACTGTGGTCCATTACTTCTTAAACATGTCTTGCAGAGGTCCAGGCAGGAATTTGAGAACGGTGTCCAAAATGCTCTCCTCGTCATCGTCATCGTCTCCGCAGCCGGCCGGAATGGCCTTTTTCGGACGTGTCAAGGAGCCCTCACAAGCCTGCTCCATGGCAGCTTTCTCCTCAGCCTCTTTCTCCTCCTTCTTCTTCAGCCCATACTGAATGAATAACAGCATGTTCAAGCAATATGAAAAGACATCAACTCCAAAACCACCAGTGGAGCCAGTTAGAAGGGTGTTGCAAAAAAGTAAAGCATATGTATATATATATATATATATATATATATATATATATATATAAAGGATTTGATGTTCACTTAGGTGAAAGCTGTTATGAAATGTTTCTAGTGTTCTGGTTTCTAATGTTTCAGATAATTGTTGCTAATGTTTCTAGTTTCTTTTGCACCTGTGTTATTCCACATAGAGAAGGACTGACTCAGGGTGTCCTACAGGACAAGAGATTTATTCTCAGCATGTCAAAGTCACTGAAAGCAGAGTTAAAATGTCAAAATGAGGAACAAAAAAAAAAAACAAACCAAAAAACAAAACTCGAAAACACTGTGTACTAGGTGTATGAATCATGCCATAATTCAGTACATTTGTTCAGGTGCCGCTGTTTAGAAAGCCATCACAGCAGTGGAGAGTTCTGTATCACCATTTCATCATCGCCGACCCTTGTCTGGTTGCTAAGAGGATTGGGAGATAATTCAAAGGGTTCCTGAGGGAGTGACATTTTATAGGACTAATTGGGAGGATAGATGAATAGACGAGATAATTAAATGATTTAAGACACCTTGATCCACACACACGCAAACGTTAAATGCCATACTTTTCCCCGATTTCCTGTGTATATCTATGCATACCGTCTATGATTCTCTTCGATAATTCTCTTACATTAGACCAATAGCGCTTTTCCACTAGGACGGTGCTGGTGTCGGTGCCGGTGCGGAGCCAGTGCTGCCTTGGTGCCTTTTGAGAACCGGCCCGCATTTCCACAGGTTTGGGAACCGAACGCTATGTAGCGAAAGTTTGGGTAAATTCCGTGGGGAAAAAATAATGTTGGACAGAACGCATCTGCCTGCTTTTTACTTTTATGCTAGGCTTCCACACAGCGAAACACCTCACGAATTTTGCCCAAAAACTTTTCGCTCTGCGGCGAAATTCATGAAAATAGTAAGCCTGTCACCTAGCTCAAAAGTTTAAAGGAGTGTTCAAATGATGTTCTGCATCATTTTACTACAAATTATTGCCCATACATCTTTTAATCGTATACATATTTTCATGCCACATATAGCCTTTAGCCTACAGCTATCTTGGTCAGACTTTTTTTGTTACTCCCGCCTCTCTAGAGAACGTCACGTAGCAAACACATCAAATGCTGAACTGATTGGTTCTCGCGTGGTTTTCATCTGCATAGCCTCTGACGTCAGCGGTTCCAACTTTTAGGACCAGCAATTTGGTGGTGCCTTGCCGGTGCCAGCTTTTTGGCACCGGCACCAGTATTTTGTCAGTGGAAAAGCGCGGCCCCGGTGCTCGATTAGGCACCGGCACCGGCACAGGCACCGCGGCAGTGGAAAAGGGAATACAAGACACACAGGAGGTCTCGGTCGCTCACCTTGTCCCTGATGGTCTGTCGGACTTTTTCCCTCTCCGCCTCCATACGGGCGTGTTTGGCCTTCCTCTCCTCCTCCTGCTGCCTCAGCGCCTCCTGCCTCTCTTCCTCTTTCTTCTGAGCATCAGGGTCTTTCTCCTCCTCTCCACCCAGCATCTTCCCCATGTCTTTGGTGGCCCCTGGAGGAGGCACAAACAAGCTTTCAGACTGCAATGCATTTTTTCTTACCTTTCATATCTATTCAAAGTGCAATGACAAAGAAAGGACAAAACATGTGCTGACACAACAGCGCGTGTACCACATCAGCTACTTCCTATGGATGTGGAAACTGCTGAGTCCCTCCCTGTTTTCTGACTGAATGTCACCTTTTCAGATTTGTCCGGAATTTGGAAAAGCCAAAGCTACTACTGTGCTATTTAGATGGGGAAAAAAAAAGAATTCTGAAATAATAATAACAATTTTTCGTGGAATTTCTACTTGCTGATGAAATATTATTAGCTCTCCTCTACTACGCATGATAGCACCTCAGGTCACTCACTTGGAATACGAGCAACTACTGAATAAACAAAATGGTAAATAGTAAATTGTAAAACAAAACAAAACAAAACAGCAGCAACACCACCACCAACAACAACACCAACAACAACACCAACAACAACAGTGACCTGGGATGGCAGGTTTTTATCTGAGATTGGGTGGTCGCTTTGAGCCAGCCCACCCTAGTGTCATCAATAACCATTAGCATCTCTGTTAATAACCGTCATCAATAACCCCTGCCCTGGATCTGCCGGCGGTCACGTCAAGGGATGCTGCTGCATCAACACGAATTGACAGGAGAGGGGAAAGTCGGTGTCGGATCATTTTACACAAGATTGATTACACTTATTTGAAAACTAGAACTGTGTTTTGGGGGGTCAGTGCAGAGCATTTCCTAGCTTCTTGTCCTCAGATCCTCTCTCTTTCTGGTGCTGGTCCCCATCGGGTCTTTTTCCACCGTTACACATTTAAAAAAACAAAATTACATTCGTCTTTGCAGAAACTGTAAAAGATGTCACGTGGCATTTCAGATTCTATCTGAGCTTTATCCAAAGTCATGTTGTGTTTGGACAAGGAAATACACCTTCATATAACTAAGAGCACTTTTCAATTTTTTTTTTAAAAATAGACGAAAATGAATTCTTATTTGACTTTTCGGTTTCCTCGGTGTGATGGCGAGTCAGTGTTTCGGAGCCAAAACTGGGAAGTCTAACAGAGCCACCGGAATGATGCATGCATCTCTTCTCTCACCACCATCTGTTTCATTTGACAAGCTCCACCTTGCAACCTTGAGAGGGTGTGTCTTTCTTATTCCATGCTGGCTTGGTGAAGAGTTATATGTCAAGGCTGTGCTGCAGCCAACCAGTTAGAAATCCACAAAAGCCTAAAAACAGACTCCTAATATGTAGCTCTTAAAGCAAACATGATCAAAATATTCAACACTGTAATTCGTCCCCGACTGTTCAAGTTGCACTTGTTTAATTTTGTTTAATATCAAGGAAAAAGGATTCCCCAAGCACTTCGGCTTGGTTTTCAGCGACGGTTCACCGTTTTGAAGGACTTTAATGGAAATTTAGTTAAGGGAAGGAGGAAGAAAGGGAAGGAAAATTAAAAGGACAATTAACAGAGAAATAGGTTGCGTAATGGCATGGTACCATTATTAACTGTACCGGAAATTTAACCAATTATTAACAGGATTCACTGAACCAGGATCAGCACATTGTTGTCTATTCTGTCTAAAACTGGCTTTACAGTATTACAGGTGTACATGTATTCTTGGTTCACAGTGATGGTTATTTAAGCCAATTTATTTAGAAAACTTCACAACCAGCAGGCTGAGAGTAACTATTACCATTACAATAAGAGATCAGGTAATTGATTACAGTGGGTTAAACTGCATAAGTAAAATGGTTGCACCAGGTACCAAGGGTATAGAAAGTTCCCCCATTACCAATCCACAAAGTCCCTCTCAATGATTCTGACTGCCATACTCAGTACACCACACGACAAGGTTCACTGGCAGAAGAGCCCGTGACATCTTGTTCTATCACATCACTAGTTTTTCAGACCTAATTTGCAACGATCTTTCCATCAGTGAATCCCAACTGCACACCCTTATTCTTATGATTGTATTAGGCCTATGATAGCCTTTTGTTATACAGCGATTTCAAAATAGAGAAAACAATGGTTCAACACAATGGTAGTTTACATAAGACAAACAATGAGATCTGAAAAACACCATGTGGTGCGGCGGCAGCAGAGGAGTATGGGAAGGGGCCAAACCGTCATCAGATTACCTGTGTGGCATATGGAAACGCTCTATGTGAGAACTCAGCAAATAAATAAATAAATAAATAAATAAGGGGGAAGTGGAAGTGACACAGTATGTGCTGTCTTTGAAACCAGTGGTGGAGTAGGAACAATTCCACCCTCCTCACTGTACACTCTGGCTTGTGTTTCTTTATCAAAATTGAAACTCGCATTATCCTCTTCCAAGAAGACAGAGGATTAACGGGGTTTCGTGATATTTCACGAGCTGGTGGGGGAAAGTTTTATCTCCAGGATGATGTGTTAACTTCTCAAAGGTCCCAGTACCAATAAACAGACACATATGGCTAGTTGGCACCACTGTGGAAAAATAAAGAGCTTAGCTCCATTACGTGGATGTCAAACTGCAGGCTGATCAATAGGAAATACAGGAGTGTATATGAATTACACATGTATACTCCAGCAGAGAGAGAAAACATCATCTGATCTCTTGCACAGATCCAGAGAGATCTTGGCTAAGGGCCAAGCAGTGGAAGAAAACAAGACACCTTATGAAAACGTTATACAGCGTTTTATCCTTTTAAAACACGAGGGAGGATGCATTAAAACGAGACGCGGTGTGATATCTCTTATCAAAACCTGTGCCTCACCATTTTTCTCTAGTTTAGCTAAGAACAATTAAGGCATGCATTGATTGATAACCCTAGTTATTTACTGATCATTTACGAGTTTGGTACAAGCTAAAATAAATGGTACACACTGCTCTGCTCAGAGCAGATGGATATTACATTAGCGAGTCTGTTGTGTTTTTTATGGCCTGTCTAAAATGTCTGTAACGAGCCAATCAGAGCTTGAGAATGTGCAGACTTGATGCAGACAAATGAAGACAGTCCAGCTATGTTATTCTAATGCATTTGTCTGCACATGACACATCTATGACTAGTGTTTCACAACAAATACTGTGCAGCTTTGTGTAAGACTTTTCAATAAATAAATAAATAAATAAACGAATTTACATCATTCTGTGTTTTAACAGATTTTTGGTTTGTTTCTTTGTATGTTTATTGAAAAAGATCTGTAATGTACCCTTTCAAATCTACCATCAACCTTAAAGATTGTGTATGCAAATGACCGCGTGTGTGTATGTGTGCATATGTGTGTGTGTGTGTGTGTGTGTGCACATGTGTGTGTGCGCATATGTGCATGTGTGCATGCAAGCATGTGTACGTGTGTGTGTGTGTGTGTGTGTGTGTGTACATGCTTGTGTTCGTGTGTGTGTGTGTGTGTGTACATGCTTGTGTTCGTGTGTGCGTGCGTGTGTGTGTGTGTGTACATGCTTGTGTTCGTGTGTGCGTGTGTGTGTGTGTACATGCTTGCGTTCGTGTGTGCGTGCGCGCGCGTGTGTGTACATGCTTGTGTTCGTGTGTGCGTGCGCGCGTGTGTGTGTACATGCTTGTGTTCGTGTGTGCGTGCGTGCATGTGTGTTTGAGTGTAGGCCAACCCCACCAGCCCCAGCTACGGCACACATACGTGCATACACTCACTGGTGTGTGAGCACAGGGCACCTTGGTTTGACATATTAGCACTCAGCTGGAGATGTGCTGAAGGTTCCTCTCACTCCCTAGAGACTGAAGTGCACAAGGTCATTCAGTTACCGAGGTCTAAGGCCACGCTTGCCCCGGGGCGCCTCGATAGATAATTAACTAGCCAGCCACTATCGCTCCACCACCCTGAACATCCTTTTTTTTCTCTCTCTCTTTTTGTGACTGCCGTTTTGGCTCTCCACATACAGTGCACTCAAGGTCGTTCATTGTCCCTATTCATAGCATTATAATCACTGAACATGTGCAGTGGGGTGTGTGGAAATGTATAGCCTCTGTAGGGTTGGGTTTCAAATTTTTTTTTTTTTCTTCAGTGCAGTTCTGTAACGCTTAAAATGCAGCGAATTTGTCTCTCGGTCATTCCTTCATGAAATTAACACATGGATATGAAGTAAAAAGACATTAGAAAAAATATAGTTCTTTCCCTTTTTTTTTTTTTTTTTTTTTTAATATCAGGTTCTTTCCGGTTTAACATCAAAGCACTCAGCGGGAAGAGAGGAGTGTTGTTATGGAGAAAGGATCAAATCTCTCCGTTCTGATGGCAGCACGGATGAAACTATATTCATTCTTTTTTTTTTTTCTCGGAGAAAAAAGCCTCAATTATACCTGACGTGCGAATTAACCGAACTCTCGTAAATTAATGTTATAATTAAGTTCTTAGCATTCTTTGATCAAAGAAATGGCAAGACCTTGTTAAAATAGGACACAGGCGCTACATCTTAATACGCTAGCGGGGAGGAACTACGAGTGCATTTTCCCCCAAAAACCAGGGTTATATGACAATGTGAAATTGGATGTGGGGGGGGGTGTAGTTGTTTTTTTTTTCTAGCATGCACGGACTGATAAAAATCACTTCCTCCCCCGCAACCGCCCCCCCCTCCTGTATCACAGACATTACTCTCTTCCGTCAGCTTCCTCTCTCCTTTCAAGATCACAGTCAGGCAATTCGCCATGCTCAGCTTCCATCAATCCATTAAAGGATAGGTCACCACTGTCCTCGCAGACAAAAGAGTCAATCTGCAGTTAAGTGCTGGAGTGCATCAGCTTATGTATCTTCACTTTAATGTCAATTTCTTAGGAGGCCTGTGTTTCAAAGACAAAAAAAAAAAAAAAAATACAAATCGCAATGTGGCCCCCTTGAATGTAATCTTTGTTTGCAGCGTGCACAGTTACATTACCTTTCATGAGCAAAAAAAAAAAACATTTCTGTAATTATATGGACGGCATCTAAATATATCTTAACGTATGTGGTTGTAAGCACGATATCGTGGCATGTTTCTGCGGATCAAAGGAGAGAGGAGAGAGCCTGTGGCACTGAGCAGAAAAGCTATTCTGGAGCTGAATCATTTGTGAGGGTTGAGGATGTTTGACCATTATAATTCTCTGTATAGTCTGTCTACATAAAAAAAAAAAAAAAAAAAATGTGTGTGTTTTTTAATCAAACTCATCCTTAGCTTGACATTTATCTAATTGGATTTGAGGATAGACTAAAGATTGGTGGGGGTTTGGAGGGCAAAACAAAGCTATATGCTACTGTGATAGTAAAAAAAACAAAACAAAAAAAAAAACCTGGAGATGTTCCACTGGCTGGAACAGTAAAATAACAATCTGGACCACTGCAGGAGACACAGCTACCCAAAAGGTCATTGTGTGGTCATAGTCTCTTAGCAATGCAATCTGCTACATCTGGTCCATTCACTGAAAGGAGAGTAACAGACCCAGTTTTATTGCCCACAGCCATTCAAGTGATAAATCTAAAACAAGATATTGATTTGAAAGACTGATTGACCCATGGACAAAGTGTACTCATGCAGATGGCTAAATTAACAGTGTTCACAGACTGTAGGCAAACCTGTCACACCATGAATTGTGTGGTTCAGAATACATAACATGTAAGATGGTTACCATGTAACAGGATACCTCCCGAGCCCCACACAAAGACATCTTAATACACTAACACAAAGACACACACACACACACACATATATATATATATATACACACACACACACACACATATATCATATATATATATATATACACACACGCGCGCACACACACACACACACACATATATATATATATATACACACACACACACACACATATATATATACACACACACACACACACACACACACACACACACACACACACACACATATATATATATATACACACACACACACATATCTATATATCTATCTATCTATCTATCTATCTATCTATCTATCTATATATATATATATATATATATATATATATATATATATATATATATATATATAGTGAATGAGTATCTTAGATATACTAAACTATATACTATGTACTATATAGAATATTCTATTCTTCATACTATACTTTCATTGACTCTGCTTAATAAAAATACTTAAATACTTCTGAGACCCATTGTGAGCCACATAACTATTGTTACATTGTTACTATAGCTTTGATTTATTTTAATATTATAATTTGAATACTACAGGGGCTACGTTGTCTTGAAAACTCTGTCATGCACGTGCAAATGCAAATTGCTTTATTGGTTGAAGCATGACACTTACCACCCAGTGCTTGCTTCATCACAAAATCCATGGTGCTGTCTGATACTCGGGTCTTCTTCAAGCTAAAGAGAACGTTGCATGTAGCCTTCACTCCTACACGGCGTCTTTCCTCCTCAGAGTATGTTTGCTCAAAAGTATTTCTCTCTTACACCTGCAGGGGGGACATACAAAAAAAGGAAAACCGAGACTGAAGCATTACATACATTTTTGGAACAAGAACTAAAAAAAAAAAAAAAAAAAAGCACTTTGGCGATGTATGTCTTCTCTCTTTCCAAGACAGAGCACTGATCCATGAGCAGTTTTTACATATTTACAATCCTAACATATACAGTTACATATAGACGGGGGGGAACTGCCTCTGGTTCAGTGATGTACCCTGAGATATTTGATACATATGTGTCCTGACCTCAGTTTCACGATGCACCTTTGTAGTTGTGGTAAAGGCATACTGTTACTGACACGTATTGATGAAGCTATACTGTTACAATCAATCAATGCAACGCATTGAAAGACAACTTTCTGTTAACCCGAGCAAATGCTATGTATTGACGCCACAGATGCGCTGTCAGAGCATCTGTTTGGTTATTCTACTGCACACGAGACGAGAGATGAGTATGTGCTCCGCAGGGGATGAAAAGGTGATGAGTTCACATTTTCTGTATAGATGTGATGCCCTTGCTGTTTAGAAAACAGGACCAAATCCCTGCACTACGAGATGCGCTCGCTGAAGAGGTA
Organism: Chanos chanos; assembly: GCF_902362185.1. Classification (NCBI taxonomy): domain Eukaryota; kingdom Metazoa; phylum Chordata; class Actinopteri; order Gonorynchiformes; family Chanidae; genus Chanos; species Chanos chanos. Next base: position 55,805,253 of record NC_044496.1, on the reverse strand, counting down.
GCGGTTTGTGTCATGAATGGAAGTTGTGGTAACATCAACAAACGGCAACTACGTTAGTGTATTCTATTCCGAGGAACGAACTGATAAAAAAAGCGATCTAATGTCAGAAACAGCGCGGTATACATCAGTTTTTTGTTTTTAAATTTACGTAACTCTTATATTTGACAAAAAGCCATACAGAACTGATCAAAAAAACGCACAACAACATGCACTCACAATTCTGTGATTTAGACTCAATGGCAAACAAAATCTACAAGTCCATCAATTAGTGTCTCCACAAACGAGTGGCAAATACTCACTTATACTTTCTGAGTACATGACTTCCAATCACGAATGTGCCACACAAACAACATCTACACCAGAGCACCCAAGGCTTCTATACAGATTTATGTTACTCATTACAGGTTACGTTTGGTCAGAGAGATGCAAACCTCTCCGGTGCATCGCTGGGGCAAAGTAAAAACGTACGTGCCTATGAGAAATTCGAGATAAAAGTTAAATTATCGATTCATAAAATCTCCTAAATACTTACTGTAGCAACTGTAGTGCTGTAGGAACACGACATGCTCTTCCCGTTATATTAACGCGACAGTCGGTTGATGCGTCGCAGCGCGCTGGGCACACCACTAAACACATCAAAAACAAACCGAAGCCCTGCCCTTCCCGAGGAGCCTGATGCTCATTATGTCACCGCTGTTTCCCCGGCAGCAAGCCCCACAAAGTAAGTGGTAGGGCATGGCATTTCGAAGAACTGGAAAACTCCATTCGCCAAAGACGCTCAGTCAGTTTGTGCCACCGCTACCTATAACTGTATTCTGATTTTTTTTCTGTGAAGTCTAGTACCAGGTGTTATTACGTACATTACCATGATACGTTCAGTTAAGATTTGGCTTAATACGCCACACTCCATAAGACTGATTCCCTGCTGCGCCCTGAAATAGCATCAGCAACGGAAAGGACTACAACTTTTTACATTCACCGCACAAATCGTAAAGAAATAAAAAAAACAAAATCGCCTTACGTACCATTCAGTTGTACAGTAACCCAATCCCTTCTTTGGGAGCAATATCAAAGCATCGGCTCTTGCATGAAAAGCTGACTGTGAAAACGCACACCCGCTTCCTGGTTAAATCGTCGATCAAAGGAGACAGTTTCAACTCCGCAATCTCTCTACCTTAATCTTCCTCTAGCTTAGTCGCATCACCTGTATATGACACATAATACTTCGTACGGCGTCCTATGACACGCTGGTATCTGATGTTTAACAAAGAAAAAGCTTTGCTTACGGGGACAAGCAGTAATTTGCTCAAATCACCAATATCCTATAAAACTCTCATTCTGGTTTCCTAGGTACTAATGGTGTTTCCATATTGATAAGCGACTTTTGAGGACTATTAAATCTGCTATGCCACAGTTTATGGGGGATATTGCATAACATTTAGGAAATTCTCTTCAGCCACCAAGGCAGTGTATTTCACTTGTATTTACCCATATTGACAGTGTAGGGACATGATGGTCCTACTAAATGCTATGCATCAATTAACGCAATCGGAAGCTTTGTATTGATTCCATTCACAGAAGCCTTAGCTTCACAGATCAATAGACCGTGTCATTACTAATGTAAATCTTAATGAAAG
>NC_044496.1:55793616-55796116 GCF_902362185.1 Chanos chanos | reverse complement strand
TATCTAATATACCATTCTGTTAGATTAAGAGTCTATTCAATTACAATAAATTGCACTTACATCTTAACACATCTGAGGAGATGACGTCTCGATGTGCAGCTAGCAAGCAATCGTTTCAATTTGATGCTGTACTATCACAGTTCTCCGTTTTTCGCCTTACCCACAAGAGATCGTACACAAGCAACACTCAAAAAAAGTTCAGATCGTCTCAGCCAAAAATCAATACACAAGCTAGCTTATGAGGCTTTTATTTTTGACTTGAGTGCTCCAAATATTATCACTAAATCCATCCCTCCTCAAAAAAAAAAAAATTTGAGCTGCTCTGCCAATTTCATGCTTAAAGGATTATCTTAAGGAGTTATGCTAATGAAGTGAGTGAAATTTCTCAAACTACATCAAACTCAGCTACTGAGAGCACTGCAATACCAAGCCAATGGGAGAGAACTGCATTGCAGCGACCACAAAGAATATACCAAAGCCTTTGTCAGAAAGAGTCCTGTTCCCTGTCAATGCCCCCTCCCCACCCCCCCCCCACCCCCGGGACAGTTTCAAAGTACATCCACGGAACATTGTTCAACAGGGCTGAAAAAAAACGAGTGCATATATATATATATATATATATATATATATATATATATATATATATATGTATGTATGTATGTATGTATGTATGTATGTATGTATCCAATAAGCAATCCGAATCCCTAACCCTATCAGGGTGGAGCTTATTTGTGTTCACTATTTAATAATTCATCATTTGATTTCTTTTCCCGCAGACAGACCGCTGCTGACGTCTTTCAGAACAAAACACACAAGGGAGGCTTCAGAAACCCGACAGTCCACACCTGTCACGTTCAACCCATAACTGTTTTACTCGCTACAAATGGCTGACGTCCCTCTCTCTGCGCCAGCCTTTCTTTCTGTTTTTTTTTTTTTTTTCTTTCCTTCTTTTTTTTTTGTTCCTGTCACAAATCATAATTTAATTTCTCCATGATTTTTTTACGGCTCTTGAACACGTATGGGACCACAACGTTGGTGCCGTGCAAACTCAACATTATTGTGCCAATAAATAAAGTGAGTCATTACCTTACAAAGGAGTCTTCAGTAACACTTTTAACAACAACAACAACAACAACAGAAGCAGAACCAAAGATATCAGATGCTTTCAATGATAGAAAACAGATAAATGTGCTGATGTACTGCAGTCCGTGTTTGTTTGTAGAACTGGTTGGGCGTCTGAACCAATTCAAACCAAATCAAATTGTCACACAATCTAAGAGCATAAATGTCAGAGATATTTAAGTCAAACCCAGAGACCTTGTACACCAGTCTTATTCTGACATAAAAAAAATAATCTCTTCAGCTGAACAAGGTGTTTTTTTTTTTGTTTTTTTTTTAAGTTCTTTGGCTCTTTACTGACTCTAGTCACTCACATCTCTAGCCCTTGTTGGTAGAGCATAGCCGAGATACTCAGTGACGGATTCAGTGGTTTGTTAAAGTTTAAAGGGTGAATTATTTTATGTTCAGTATATTGTCTAAGTACTAAATCTTTTCTGGTGAAACATACAAACAGACAAAAGAATTTGATTAGATATCTCAGATGGATTATGCCCCTTGCCGATACGGTTCTTGACTGATATGTTGTTTGTTGTTTGTTTATGAACAGGGGTAGCCTTCTAGCAGTAGTGTAGGAAAGATTTCATCCTACACCACACATCAGTCTCAAGCCCTTTGAATATTTACTGGCATAAATAAAACTTGCCACACCAACAGCTCTCCCTGTGCGAGTGCCCACTTTCTTATGGAGACAGAGCTTGAAGATTTGACGGAAGTTATGCATAATTTCTCTTTGCCTGGAGGCGTTATAGTAAAGATGGGTGCTGTGCATCTGTGGCATCCAGTCAGGACGTGTTGCCTTGAAAACCATTGCGGCTGCTTTATATACACACACACAAGAAAAAGAAAATAATAACGCTTTCCGCTGCTTCTCAAACTACATTTCATTTAAACTAAATTTATGTTTTAAATGTACTCAGTGACAGGCTTTGATTAAAATCCAAGGACCTGCTTATTCATTATTACAGCTTCTGCACTGTTAGTGGAATTTATTTTCTCACTTATATTTTGCCTAATTTTTTATTTTAAATTGGACTTTCAGACATGAACAGTGTAAACACACCATAAAGAGCACCATAAACATTTTATACTACACACCACTTATTGTTATAGCAAATCTATATACTGTGTAATGTGGTTTGACTGGCAGATGAACTGTACTTTGGATAACTTTTAACTTTGCATAATCAGTTAGCGACTCTACATGCAGACAGATTTGGCATACGTAACAAGACCACTTCATAGTAGGTTAGGTCCCATGGAAATGTGGAAAGAAACACTTCTGTTATGGCCCATGTTGAATACTGTAAATCAACGTTTAATGCCTCTGCTCTCTCTCTCTCTCTCTCTCTCTCTCTCTCTCCTCTTCTCTTTCACACACACA
>NC_044496.1:55711116-55791116 GCF_902362185.1 Chanos chanos | reverse complement strand
AAACCTTTCCTTGTGTATTCACCATTTGAACATTTTCTTTTTTGTTTGTGAAGCGCAAAAAAAAAAAAAAAATCAAAACCAACTGAAAGCAATGAAAAAAATGATGCAACGAAATAATACATCAGCAGCCACCATGCCTGTGGGTCGTGTGTGACTGAGGGAAGGAACATTAATGCTTTAATTACACCACACCATTCATAAACCATGTCTCACGTCATGTACTGTGTCATGGGGCAGTGTGAAGGGTGTTCTGTGTGGATTTGATTTAAAGGAAGACAGAGTATGTAATGTGCAGTTATGAGCAAGCACATGTATACTGAGTTACAATACAGATGTTACAGTAAATATCATCGCAGCTCAGTCATCCCAGCCGATCAATCCATCCACCACAATATCAATATTAAAATCGCCTCTTCATCTCTCACCCCAACCAAGGTCGCGAGAAACCTAGATGTCGTGACTGATGACCAGCTATGCTTCTCCGACCAGGTTACATCGGTCTCCTGGTTGGGCCGCTTCGCACTTTACAACATCAGGAAAATCAGGCCTTACCTGACGCAATATGCCACCCAGCCCCTGCTACAGGCCATGGTTATCTCTCGGCTCGACTGCTGTAATGCCCTTCCAACGGGTCTCCCAGCATGCGCAGTGAAACCCCTACAGATGGTCCTGGTCTGGTTTTCAGTCAAGCTGAAAGGGCACACGTCACACTGCTACTCATTGACCTCCACTGGCTACCCATGGCCACCTGAATCAAATTCAAGACAATAATGCTCGCTTACAGATCGACTTCAGGGCCTGCACCCATCTATCTGAACTCCCTAATACGGGCTTATGCTCCTCCTCGCCCATTGCGTTCCCACAAGGAACACTGTCTAGTGTTGCCATCTCCAAACACAAGGCAAACTCAGTCCAGACTGTTTTTGTTTGTGGTTTCCTCGATGGTGGAACGAGCTACCATCTGCCACCAGAGCAGGGGCGTCCCTCTCTGTCTTCAAGAATCTCTTGAAGACTCACCTCTTCTGAGAGCACCTCCTCTCCTAACACCTAACACCTCTGACATCCTAATGTGCCTAACTCTCACCTACTGTGTTCTTCTCTACCTAATCTCCTTTCTCCTAAAATGAAAACTCACACTAATTTCTTGCACTTTGACCTATTGAATAGATGCAGTACTTAGTGCTTACTCAAAGGTCTCTCACTATACTGGAGCTTGAATTGTTTCCCGCTTTGGATAAAAATGTCTGCTAAATAAACGTGATGTAATGTAATGTAATATAATGTAAATATGGAAATTTATGCACATTTGTGTAATGCAGCAGCCCATTCCTTAACATGTGTAGTGATAGATGCTGCAGTGCCTAGTTACACACACACACACACACACACACACTCATAAGCTAACACACAAACCCACAGTCCTACGCTAAACCCAAACCCACGCTAACACCCCTCCCCCCACACACACACACCCACGAAATCATCAGAGGCTGATGATACTTTATGAGAGCATGTTTTTCAATGTCACAAACACAGCACAGTGCAATTGAATTAGGCAGGCCATGCTGGGCACCACTGTCCGGGGAGGAAATGGATGTCTTATTTGAACAGATTAGTGTCCAGTGTGCACTTGGTCTCCAACAAACCATTTCTATTCACTGGGTCGGCCCTTCATTTTTTAACAGCCAGAGGCTCGGCAGCAACAAAACAAAACAAAACAAAACAAAACAAAACAAAACAAAACAAAACAAAACAAAACAAAACAAAACCCACCAGAAAACTGAATTTTACATCAAGGCATATTTCAGTCTAACACAGTGAACTGTGACGTAGCTGAAGTGTTGAAGTTTAATGAGATATCAGTGGTCACTCTCAATACTGCAAATGAGTTTTTTTTTTTTGTTTTTTGTTTTTTTAAATAAATTAAAATGAAACGTTTTAAATGAAAAGGGGGGAAAGCCATTGCAGACAACCAAAAGCAACCAAAAGAACTGCACATGCGTTTTCCTTTAAATGCGCGCACGGCTTCTCATTTTCGGTGTAGCTATATCTGTGAAATTACTCATCAGATCATAAACGGCTCTGGAGCCCTTTATGTATCTCACGCTCTACATGTGAGTCCGCTTTTGGAAAGCAGTCTTTTGGCGATGTCAGCCTATCAGCCAAGATATTCCAGCTCAGGAAACAAACCCTTTATGTGAAGAGGTTTTTGTAAAGGATGAAAGAGAGTGTACAGGGATGTTTGGACATGGTGATCCTGTGTGTTTGCTTACGGTGGAGAGGGCTTTTATAATAGCCAGGTGTTCTACCAACTCCCCATACCAGCAATAAAAGACCATTTCTCAACAACACAGACAAGACTACAGCTACACAAACAGCACAGTTCTGCACAGAGAACCTGAACGAGCAATTAAAATACATAGTGGGGCGATACAACTCAGTTATGTTTTGATTTTAAATGAACAGTACAGTGTGAAGACTGAGGTACAGCAGGACCTGCCTGATACACAAGGTGTTTTATAACTTGATTAGTATTTCAAAAAAGTACTAATTATAGAGTGATCCTCAAAAAAAACCCCCAAAAAAACCCCAGTCACCTGGGAGTGAAAGATTGGCTTTTAGAGGGGAGGATAATCTATAAGCATTTAAGTCATTAAGGACACATACAAATATAACTAAAATAATACATCGTTCAAACATCTTATTTAAAAACACATATACACACACACAAATGTACACACATACAAACACACACACACACACACGTGTGCGCATGCACACACAAACACAAATGCATGCGATCTTGACAGAATGAGAGACAAACAGAGAGACTGACAAACACCTTATCAAAAAAAAAAAAAAGTTGAAAAAAAAAAACCCCAGTTTGTTCTTTTCCCTCCTCTCAGTTAGTTTTTTTCCTTCTGTCTCATTGAATGACTTCATTACCCAGCTGGTAGTCACAGGAAGGACATCTTTGCATCTCTATTAAAGCTTTTCATGCACTTTGAGAGCGAGTGAGAAGTGAATGAATCCACTCTAAATAGTGTTTGAGGGATCAGTGTGTGGAACATGTGCTCTCGCTTTCAAAGAGTTTTGGGATGGTGGGTTAACAGACGCGTGTATTTATCATAGTGGCTCCTAAAAACCCAGCACTGTGTGGACCTGCATTACAGCCTGTTTTTATCGTGTCGTCTTTCGCTTTTTCAAAAGCAGAACAACGTACATCTCTCAGATGAGATGTGGAGCGTCAGATCTATTAGAACTTAACATACACCGTTTACTACAGTTTATAAGTGGTAACTAGGCTCTGGAACAGAAGAACGGTGTAAGTGTGATTTCAGACGCGAAGCAAAGAATGCCTAAAATAGGACAAGCACGTCTGAGTAATATGCTGCCAAAAAAGTAATCCAGAAGTCTGAATATTTTATGACAAGCTGCTGAAAGCTTCCAGAAACCAGAAACAGCTCCTGAAAAATGACACCGCACACCCCCTCCATCCGCCCCCAAGTCGCCACCGTTCAGGCTAATTTTAATTAAAGCAGGAAGTTGAATGATATCAGTACAACTTTTGGGGCCATTCCATGATAAATGACAATCTTCTCGGAATGGAGTGTGTGCTTCCTGGATTGAAATGGGATATTTCTGATTTTAGTGTACACTAAAAAGAAAAAAAAAAATACCTGTGTGTCCGTTAAGTCAATAATTACAATTAAAGTTTTTTTTTTACTGCATCTGTTACATTTTTATAATTCTCGTTTCCCTCGTTTCTAATTTGCTTGAAACCAAGCCGAGCTGTTGGAATCCATATGTGACAGTGAATATTCAGAAAGTTTGCGTGTCCAAACCGTGCTTAGTGGCCCTTTCTCCCGTTCTCTTTGCACATAGTCATTTTGCCAATGGCTTGGAGAGAAACTTCGTTGTTTTAGCGGGTGGGGGAGGGCCCTGGCTTTGGCTATTCAGTTGCAGTGAAGCAGAGGCAATACAGCCATTGGAATGGGGGAGGGAGAGCGCTGGGCTTACAACAGAACCCGTTGCCTTTGGTCACTGCTCATGGTCTCAGATGTTTTCTCCCAGACCTCATCTGTCATCCCATTGGCTGGAGAACAGAAAAAAAAGGGGGAGCCCAGTTGTCTTCCAATTTAAACTGTTATGAAATTGTGCCTGGCAACAAGTTATTCACTGTTTTAAAAACCAGCTTTGAAACTGCGGGACTTACATGTGAGACCGTGCTGGTACAGACAGTACAGAACAATCAGTACAGAACACAGCTCCAGCAGTGATGCTGAAGAAGGAATTGCTTTTTCCTATTAAATGACCAGTCATTTATGACTTGAAAGTATGCTGGAGTCAAAGTCATATCCAGACATGCTCTGCAATCATTTTCTGTAGAAGACAAATGGAATTTGCATCTGTTTTTTTTTTAATTAAAGAAAATATTTTTGTATTAAATTCTGTAAGAAAAGCGTTAGATTAAAGAGGATATTCTTATCCTTCAAAAAAAGCATAATCTTATTTTAAGTTGGAACAAAATGGACAAGTCTGGAACAAGCTGAAAGCTTAAAAATGTCTTCAGTAATTTTAACAGTTTACTGAACAGATAAAAGGTTCAAAGCGTATTTTATCTTTAATGTTAATATCAGTGTGAAAATATAATTAAGGCTACAAACATTTGGGCTTAAAAACAGAAAAAGAACAAAAACAAGCACTGATAAAGGTCCATGACTGATGGATCGTCTCAATTTTATCATTCAAAACAAACATTTTCTTTCTCGCTTCAATTTCCTTCTTGTCTGTGTTGTAATACTGCCACCTAGCGTTTTTTTTCATCCTTACAAATACACAGTGAATTGCGAAATAACAGCAAGAGTGACTGGATATAAAAGGTCGCTCGTGCTCGAAGATTCCTGTTTCCCTCCGAAAGAACTATAATTTTAAGTTGATGATTTCAGATCTATGTCGGCGTTGGGGTAGAGGATTCACTCCGCCGTCCCTTTTAAGGGCCTAAACAAATCAGATCCTTTGACCTTGCCTCTCTACAAGCATACTAAGTACACTGTACAAATCTCCTACTGTACAACGGGGTTATCACTTGTTTGTGAGAAGCGACTGTACACTGTGGTTACTATGACAAAGCAAATCCTATTTTATAACCATATCTTGTTATTGCAGACAGGTTTCTGCCACGTAAGGTTTATCTACATAACTATATCTTAAGTTGAGCAATAACGTTTCAATAATCTCTCACATCTCTATTGGAGGAGAAAATATAGACTCGTGACAAGTAGACAATCTCATATTACCCTGTAGAACTGAGGATCTTAGCATTAGATAATTACAATTATTGCGACTCAGGTCAAAATATATTCACCGTGAACATATCTGGCAATAGGGCAACATAGAAAACAAACAAACACAAGCTGTTTTCAAAGGCTTTAAAACTGTTTATTTCTTGCTTGTGATAAAAACTGCTGATTTACAGTTAAATAAAAAAAATGTAATGGTTGTTACCAGTTAATAAAAAAAAATTAAATGTTAACAAATAATATTACCGATTATTTGTTAACTGTGTAATAACAGCCAGTTTGAATGCTGCGTTGATGGCATAAACATGCTACAATGTGCATATAAATGTTTATCTTCAGGTGAAATACACAATTAGTATAGTATTGACTCAATACATATAAACACGTTAAGACACTCAAATTTTAAAATGTTTTATGTGAGGTAAATACTATAATACATGTATATCAAAGTAAATCTCTTCCCTTTTCTTAATATAAGAAATGAGTAAAATAAGAAATACAAATGCCATAGTACTGCTTCAAAATTGCATAAACTGCATTAATGATCAACTCACTTACACATAAGTTAAATTCTACATGATTTTACAATCATGAAAACTGCATGGCCTCTGGTGCTTACGGAGAGTGGAATGCTCAGTCAGACATGGGGGTTAAGTTCTGTCAGTGAGTGGATGTCTGATGGCTGATGGCTGGTCTGGGATGACCGGTTACAGACTCCTAAAGAACTTCAGAGAAAGTTCATAGCCCAGGAACATCGTGGCACTCATGGGGAACCCTCGGATGGCATTTACTGTGGCACCCCGGAAGAAAACCTACAGAACACGTGAATAAGACACAGGTCCGAACTGAAAACCTTACGAGTGACGAGGCTGACAGCACTGAAATATTGTAACTGATCTGAAATATACAAAGAGCTACGTGATGATACTGCATTATTGATCTGATATATATCACTTGGAACATGAAATTTCTCAAGTATGTTAAAAATGACCTCTAAAACAGCATTAAAAAAACAAAACAAAACAAAACAAAAAAAAAGGCAGCAAATTCCTTTGTTTGAGCAGTTAACCGTGACTGAGAGCGTGACTGCTGGTTCTGAGAATTTGCATGTATTATTTTTTGGGGCTGTGATGGGCATTTTTAGAGAGACTTGAGACTGGAAAAAGGCTCAGGGGTATTGTGGTTCACTGGCTTGTGACTGACGTTTACCATGCCTTTGTGAACCCACGCCATTCAGTTCTAGAATTTATAGAAGCCTGTGAGGTAAGTCACCCAGTAACTAACTCTAACCTTGGCAGCCAACCAAAGCGGACCTTTTTTTTTTTTTTTATTGGAGTTATACGCGTACTTTATTAGTCATAAGAACCACGTCAATGCCGGTCATCTGGATGCCTGTCTGTACAATAAAACTGTGCGAGTCAGACGAAATGCTTAGACCTGCTTTCCCTAATCAGACTTTACACAATAACTTCAAAGATATATATGAGTGCATAAATGTAAACTGCTGATCTTACATGCAGGCCCTCTGTCTTGTAGCTTTGCACAATGCAATGGACGATCCCTTTGTATTTCCTCTGATGCATGGCGTCGGCTTGCAGTCGACTCTTTACCACATCTGCTGGCGTTGCCGTCACCCAAGATATGGATCCTGCAGAATAAGACATACATATATAGGATGTCATCAACGTATCTTCACAAGGTATGAGGATATAACAGTAAACGTCAGAGAACCTGCCTCAAGACCTACTCAAAACTGATCCAAAACATCCAAATTATGTCACACATTAGCTCATGTGCTAAAAAAATACACATAAAAAAAGGATAGATGAGTTAGCTGGTTAGTTTTTATAGACTCGTGAGGTCTCTCCCCAGCGTTGACTTTTTAGACTTGCCCTTGAAAGCTATGCAATCTTTGTGGAGTAAAATGGAGCAAACATTCTTCAGAGATGTTTTTTAGGGGTTAGCTGACTCCCCTAGACTGCTCGGAAGTGGAACTGTTTCACACAGATCCTGTGACCTCTTTCGCTCACGGCCGCGTGACCTTTCGACTCATTTAAATCTTCAGAACCCTGAGTCACACCTGAACAAACATCTCAGCGGAGATAACAGCTCTCCGAGCTTTTTGTCAAAGACGTTACCATAAGTCAACACCGGGCTAAAAAATTAAGTCGCTAAGTTCGCTGATGTTCTGAAATGTTTCGGATGACAACGGTTACCTGCCAATCCTCCTGCCAGCCAAATGGAGCAGGGATGAGGGGAGCTACTGTCGTCAGGGCTAAGCCAATCACAGAACAGCGTATAGGGAATGAAGTAAAGAGCGTAGCCGGGGACGTCGCGCAGCAACATGGCTCCTGCTCCGCGGTACAGCCCCTGGATCCCCTCCGTCTGCACGATGCTACTAATGCAGTGAACTGGGCCCCTGTATAGAGACTGACCCTGGAGCCCAACGCTACGAAGAGGCATGCTCCCGTTCCCAGCAAAGCTGAAATTCTCTGCAGACCAGAACAACAAAAAACAAAATTCTCTGAAGACCAAAGGAACCAAGGAACCCCCCCCCCCCCCCCACCTCAAAAAAAAATCCCTCCCCCCGTTTCTGGAAATATATTTGGCAAGTGGGTTTTTTCTTTTTTTTTCTTTTTTTACGTAACCAACAAAACCATGCTGTAATCTGGGAATTTACTTAATTGTCTGCAATTACATTCCACAACTATACTCTTGAGCAATGCTTATCAAGACCTTAGAAGTTGCAGTTATCACTACCTGAGAAAACAGGCTGAGTTTGCATCTGGAGGCGGATCTTCACCAAGTCCACAGGCGCGCCCAGCCCGACAGACACAAAGCCAGTCATCATGCTGGCCAGAGTCAGGTCAAGCATGTCACATGCATGATTCCTGTCGCCGTAGCGAAATTTGCAAATAAACCGTTGAGAATTGCTGAAGAATCCAAACACCACAGAGTTATAGAGAGTATTGCTGGCCAAGGGGAAGGAGAGTCCTTTAAAGAAACCTGTAACCTGATAGATGAAAAAAGAAAAAGAAAAGAAAAAGAAAGTGACTGTTCTGCAGCTGGAGATTACACAAACTAACAATAAATTCATAGATAGATAGATAGACAGATAGATCAAAATAATATGTGTCATCTACATCTGTGAGAGGGCATTTTGAGTGATCTAACAGGTCACGATTTGTCCAGGCGCAGCAACAGTTGCTGTCGACAAGTTTACCTACCGTTTCCTTCTTGTAGATTGTGAGAACACAGTGGAGGGTATTCTTGTATCCTTTCCCTGCTTGTAATCGAGTCTGTTGGACAGATGCACAGATGAAACCCATTACCCTTCTACCCAGCAGTCATTATGCATAAACTGACAAGCAATGTTAACAAAACCACTTGGGAAAAGCATTGAGAATTTCTGTACCAAATGCACGACAGCAATGAAAAATAGGGTGAAAAATAAGTAAGTAAAAGAATAAGCTAATCTTTTGATGACTCACTTTTACCGTGTCCAGAGGGTGTCCGACAATAACGCTCGAGGCACCTATATTCAGAGAACAACAAATCGCCATTCAGATCATCTGAACCAAATCCAAAGTTTAGATACACTGTTTACCATCACTCTGAACAGACACAGTCTCGTATTGTCAGTAAAAAGATCCTCAGGACATGGCGTGTGGAAAGATTTTGATTGGCTATTTGTTCAACAGAACGCAAAGTACTGTTGCGTGAATCAGATACATTGTTTGATGCAAAAAGTGGACGTGTTATTTTTGGTTTTTTATCAGTAGAGTTTGTCATGGCAAAAAATGCGTCCGAATTTGACTGAAGTTTGAGTATTCAAGTCAACTGCGAGCGGACGAATTCCAGTCTACTGAAAATATTTGCGATTCTTTCCCTCCGTGCAAACCAACCTTAACCCGCCGTAGCATTACGGACTGGGTTGGGTGAAAAACAGAAAATATAAGAAACATGAATTAACAAGTAATATGATCCAACAGGAATGTGTGTGGCCTGTACCAGAGGGAAGAGAGAGTGAGAGAGCGAGCGGGCGAGCAAACAAATAAACAAAACCCAACAACGCCCCTGATGGCAGTTTCCACTTTTTCTCTGTTAAATTAAGAATGTGTGAAATAGAAGCGGTATGGAATATAAGGGCAACAGAAAATGGACTAAACATAGTATCATTAACAGAGTATACATAGTACGTAAATTTATGACTGAATAGAGCTTGGCACAACAAGTGCTGGACTTCAGTAGAGGAGTTGAAGCCGGTTGTCAACATCCTTGTAACCACAGGACAAAACGTGAAATTCCAGAAAATGCCCAAATCAGTTCTGTGCCAGGGACAGTGTTCCGGGATACATTTAAAGACGGATAAACTAAAATTTATCTCTTAAAACTAACTTTTATCCGTGGTTCTCCACTTCAATTTTTCAAACACTTCTAATATCATGATAGTTTACAATGACGCACTGAGCGAAAGGGTTAGGAGACCCAATCACAACTACTCACCTCCGATCCATCCAGCTAAAAAATCATCTAGATGAAAGCAATTCATTATTTTCTTCTAAACAGCGTTTAAGTTTTACTGATGGTATAAGCATTCGACAGCTTCATGCACTGAAATTACGCCTTAACTGCTTCTCAAAATACTTGACACACTTCAGGGGCCAAACATACTAAAACGGATTTTTCAGCATCCAAGCGTTTAAGTGCTCCAAAATAAGAGTTGAGTCGTTGCACAAACACCGAGATGCGAGAAGAGTCTGCACCAATTGAGATTCGAGATCGTCTGAGTGACAGGATCTGGAACAAAACATTCACCACCAGATTCAAGTTACGCTTTTGACGTGGCTAGATTTTCCCTCCCTCTGCCCATAAAAGGGGGGCCGGATCCGCTATACATTAACTGAGCATAAGGAGATGAAAACAATACCTCGCCTGAAGCTTGAGGATTCGAGTAAAACCGGCATAGCACACTGCAGTTACAAAGAATTCTACGGGTTTTTTTTGTAAACAATACCTCGCCTGAAGCTTGAAGATTCAAGTAAAACTGGCATAGCACACTGCAGTTAAAAAGAATTCTACGTTTTTATTTTTATTTGTTTACTTCACTGTTACGCTGTTTTCTGTCAAAGTCACGGGCATCATTTTGATTAGTGTGGAAGATTTGTTCACTTAGTTACACTGCGAAAACTTAGAGGATATCTGACAGCCATGTTTATGAATAAACTACGTCCCTATCTGAGATCACACAAATTTATGACATTTAACCACGACAGCGTGTGAATTTTTAAAGTATGGTGAATCAAGAACATAACTTTTCCAACCCCCAGCAAAGTGAAAACCCATTCCCTTTTGAAACCAGTTTGTCGATTCAGCAGCAAAAGCTACCGTAATTATTACAGATTTAAGGGTGGTTGTCTTACAGATGTTCACAGTACAGTAACAACTGTGGAGAAAAGATAACACAGCCTTTTCCCCAGATAAATCCATAAATACAGTGACACTAATCAGTTTTCTCTGTCGCTGCTTACCAGCTAACCTACAACACAATAAGTCAATGACACTGAACAAGTACATGTACAGCAAAGAAAGGCTAAAATCCAATTAGATATTCTGTCTGATGTATCGTGAGGTATGCGCTACATCAGGTGTTCTCACAAGACTTTTTTTTTTGTCATGCACATATACATCTTGATGATGAAATGTCATTTGAAACACTGCACGCTCTCATATGGTGGTGGAAGACCCCCTCGGGTGACTCTCTTTCTATACATAGAGTTTTCTCATGTTTCTGTTTACCAGCTGACACAGTTAAACGGATCCAGTAAACTTCAGACTTGCCACGCTTTATCTTGTGTTTATGTTGACCTAAGGATTACGCGTGACTATTGGTTTGACTATCGGATAATCGATACAAAGCTGTTGTTAATGTTAATAAACCACTCCGGGTGGCCTCTAAAAGAGAAAACACTTGCCTATAGATTCCAAGGGTGTTATTTCAGATTTGAGAATATTATTTTCAATTATAAATAGGCACACGGGCACTTTTTCATTTTTGCTCCCGGAGTCTCCTGCTCATCAAAACGCTGTCTGCAATGCACACTATATGTTGGCAGTTCTAGTGTCAAAAAATATTTGTAGTATCTAGTATCAAACAATATCACTAGTATCAAACAATATACAGTGGGGAGAAAAATGATATGATACACATTCCAACAAACAATGCAGCTTGCAGTAACAGATGTGAGACAGTGATATGGAATATAAAGGAACAAAAGAAATGCTGGGGAAGGGAAGTAAAGATCATTAAAACGTCAGATAGCAGCCTAATCATTTGACTGATCACAATGTGACTGAATATGTTCCAGCACGGGTAGAAAAAAAAAAACTGTCTGAATGATCATTTCCGACAGTGGGTTTATAAATCAGTAACCTACAGAAAGTAATAAACTTCACGTGGTTCAAGGCTGTCACCTGTGAACTGTCTGGTTCAGAGGACCTGGTTTTGTTTGTCTCTTAACCAGAAAAGGGCTGTGGCTTCTATCAAGGCTCTGATAAGCAGAATTTCTGCTACCAGTCAAATCTGACAAACAAAACTTGCTGTTTACCCCTGATGTTCCCCTCACCGTCACAGTGTGTTTGACATGTGTCACATTTGTAAAAACGAGTAAACAAAAAAGGTAAAAAAAAAGCCCCAGCAACCGTACTTCAAAACACTTATTCACTTTCTTAGCCTCTTTGCAGCAGTTCTGAATCAATTAAAATTCCTATATCAATCTGCCTGTGTGCTATACATAGACGTGTCCGATTTTTTTTTTTTTTCCAAACAGTGACTGCGTACCTGATACTGAAACAATCTTATATTTGACTCTTTATCTGAACGACTAATGTAGAAGAGCTAAAGAAAGAAACGGGATCTGCATTAACCTGTAAAAGTTTTAAGTCAGCAAGTAGAATTTCTATCGCTCACTATCTAAGGCGCTTATCCTAATCAGGGTCGCAGGGGGTGCTGGAGCCTATCCCAGTGCTCATAGGGCGAAAGGCAGGGAAACACCCTGGACAGGTTGCCAGTCCATCGCAGGGCAGACACACAGACAAACACACTCACATTCATACCCGGGGGCAATTTAGCCTCTCCAATTCACCTAACCTGCATGCCTTTGGCCTGTGGGAGGAAACATGAGCCCCAAGAGGAAACCCATGTAAACACCATGTAACTCACCTCAAATAACAGGTAACACCAGTTACAGTAATGCAACAAAAACCTTAACAGCATCATTTCTGACTAATATCTTGTCAAAATAAAGCAGCAGAGTGGAAGTTACTTCACGTTTATATAGGGTGACAAATTTAAGATCAAAATTACAATCAGAGTCAGAATTGCTTTATTGCCAAGTATGACATACATACAAAAGACTCATTTGGTGCATAGTACAGTAACAGTCAAAATGAGAAACATTATCCATACAACAACTTCAGTGCAAGAAAAAAAAGAGAAAAAAAAAACTACAGTTGAGATAGACATGGAGACATAGCATAAACACTCAGACATGTATAACATGGAGACATGGGTACGCTGAATTTCGTACAAGTACAAGGTGAATAGGTAAAATAAGAGAAACTAGTAAGTATGTACTGTAAGTAATCTCACGGTGTGCAGATGACCTGTAAAAGTTGTAAAGTCTAAGAGGGAAAATAAAACTTGGACTTTTGGTTTGCGGGGGGGGGGGGGGGGGGGGGGGGGGGGATGCGTTGGCGTTGGGGGCTAAGACATGTGAGCATGTTATAGTTTATAGTCTGTGGTTGCTATTTTTTTTTTTCCAAAATTGAAACCGGAGTCAGAGATGTTCACACCTGTTACTTCATTTCCCTTGCATGCAGTACAATGGCTGCTGGGAGGACACTGAACAGTAGTAGTGCAGAAGGGCTTCATATACTCCTTCTGTTGTGGGAGTTTTTATGTTTGTCTCGCCATATACTTTGAACCCAAGGACAACAAGAAACCAGTTTTGCTCTGGTCATTTTGTAAAACATTAGTCCTCATGGCCACCTAACCTGGCCACCCTTTCCTTGATCTTATGGAGCCCAAATTCCTTCTTTCACACCGAATTCCTCGTTATTGACATGGTAACTCATTATTAATGCGTTAACTTTGACAGCCCTAATTACTTAACACATTTGCAAGCGAAAGTCATCTTATTTAAATTCAAAACCCACATTCCCCTCTTTTATCATGCTGTGATCACTCTATATCGATTAGCATTGACTGAGTTTCCTCATCAGGGCAGAGTTCTTCTGTTCCTCTGGTTATCGTCTTCTTCTGGGGCACTAGTCTGGCCCAGCGTTGGTGACACTGGCTGGGCGCTTTCATCTGTGGAGCGGCTATTGTTATAGACCTCCTGGTGTTTGGACTAATGACCACTTGCTCCGTAATTTGATGAGGAAGGGGAGTGGACATGGTTGGAAACGGGTGTGTATGTATTATCATTTGGGGCACGACTACGCCTATGTGACAAGTGCCGTACCAGGAGTGAGAGTCAGCGGGGAGAGTTGAGTATGCATTTGAGCCAAGAATCCATTAAAATCCAGGTGGTAATTTCTATGAGAGCATGGACAGAGCTGTGCATAGGAATGTGGTATGGTTACTCGTAACAGAGTAGTCCTCACTGGTGTTGTATGTCATATTGATGTAATGGTCGCATGTCAAGACATCCAGCAAGGTAGAACTGTTCTGTGCCTACAGCTTTCTGAGACAGACCTAACCCTTCATTATTTACTGGTATGACCCTCAACTGTGATTGGAGTGAATGACATACCCAGCATGGACCTGTGGTGTTTGTGCCATGTATACTTTGTAAACATCCAACTGGCAAGGTGCAAATGATGATTCCTTTGCATACTTTTCGTTTCATTCTGTCATGGGGGTCTGTATCTGCCATGCTCCCATGTCGCACGCTGGTCAGCAGGGAGAGGAGATGAAAAGGTGTAGAAGTCATCTTGACCGGGAATCTGCTATTGGTGTTCGTCTGCAACGACTGATGAGGACCTAGATCTACATCTAGATATAGATGTCCCCTTAGAAATTTTCTCATTTCCCCCAACGACTTGATTCACAAAGTGCAGACCATTGTTGCTGCATACTGTAAGATTATAGTAACATCTGAATAGACATGGTTTTTTGGTCCGGCGCTTTTGGTCCGGTTTGTAAAAATCACAAGAAAATCCAACAATATTCTGTTGTGAATACCCTACCATGGGTTTTTTTTTCCTTCATTTCCTTCATTCCTTCTTTTTTCCTTTTCACCACAGTTCTGGCATTCACATACATACAAGGGAATACCTACACTCATTTGCTAAGCATGCCTGTTGTTACCAGAATGTATTTGTGCCCTTTACATAAAGTTAGTTCAATGAAATCCATCATTAAATAGTCAAAAAGGCACTTGTGCTGTGGACTGCACTCCGGTGGTGACGTCTGTTCCTTTCCCAATGTTATTTTTATGACAAATCACGCTTTTTTGGCAATATTTCTTGGCAAGAACACTGGATCCTTGTACACAAAAGATTCCGTTTACAAAATCAAACATTTCACCACTCTTAGACACATGATCAGGGCCATGTGTCAGTTTAACCAAATAGAGGAAGCAGGACCCGGGGAGAGAAAGTAGGTTAGTAAGGTTATGAATCCAGTCCGGTGATGGACATTGTAAAAAAGGGGAGAGAGGAGAGAGAGAACAGCTGCCTTGGCAGTAGAGTCTGTCAGGGTGTTTGGGAGGTCAGGGTTTTCTAGGGTCAGTTAGCTCAGGGTGGGACTTTGTAACCAAGTCAACAACTTGTAAGCAGTCATGGAATTTGTCGGGGGGGGGGGGGGGTCACTGGTAGGCAACCAGGTGGCATTAGGGGCAGTGGTGGCTGGTGCTAAAAAAATTTGGGGGGGGGGGGGGGGGGGGGTTGAAGCATTCCATAGCTCAGCAAAAAAACAAAAAAAGAAGGAAAAAAAAAAAGAAAATCGAAAAACAACACAACACACTGTATTGTTGCCTCAACGCTGGCCAGTAGTACTGCTTGAACACAAATTTTACTCTCCTTTCCCTCTGGCCTGCAAATTTCTCAATGACTCTGGTTAAAGTCAGTCATCTTAGTCACCAGTCTCTTTTCCATTGACAGCATGGCCAATGCATTCAGCCTCTCCAGGGTCATGGTGTTTCTGAGAAAAGTTTTAATTCTTTTCAAGCGCTCACTCTCATTGTGTCCACGCAAGGCCAACTCAAAAGCTCCACAACATTTTACACAGTCTATTATTCTCAATCTCAACAGAATCATTTTTACGTGAACCAAGCAGTCTGCCAAAAGTAATACCACAAACAGGTGAGTTTTTTTAGATTAACCGTAACATTTCCTTTCTACACACGCAGGCTTAAATGCATAGTGAAAGGCACTAGCGGAGCAAATTCAATGACCCGAAGCAGAATTTCCCTATGCCACGTCCAATATTTCTGTATCTGGACAGTTCGTCAACCTTCATCCCTAACAATCACCGAATTAACACAATACCACGATTTACCGAGGTAACAAAATACGATGTCTGCTTCTCTTAAAAGGCCATTCGGAGCTGGTTTGTTACCAAGCATACGAAATGCCAGTTCGCCACACCGCGACTCAAAGCTGAGTTTGCCTACGTCTCGTCCAGTATTTTCATATCGCAGCAGCTCGTCAACCGTTATCCCTGACTTAATCACCAAATTAACACAACACCACAATTAAAGAGTTCGTTTTTGACTAAGCTTGCGAAATGTTTCCTGACATTGGTAAGTTAGCAACAATGCTAACGTGCTCTACACACATAAATAAAAACATAAACGGCATTTCTCTTCCTGACACGATCGCGCTGCTCTGATTTGAGCTAACGTTAGCCATGTTGACGGTGAATATGACAAGATTGCGGGCTGCCCCGGTGATCCCTACACCAGGTTACATCTGACGAAAGCACATCAGTGCAAGCCCTTCCGGAACCCATACAGATGGCAATTGCCTTAACATAAGAGTCTATCAGAGCGATCTGGGCGATTTTCAATCAGGCTGAAATCACCTGAAAGGGGTGGTTCTCCACAGAAAACGACTTTACGCTGATTGGACTATGATCTTCAGAGGCAGGACGAACCGTCTAGAACAGTCACAGCTAGCATAACACTGTGGTGGAATGTGACAGAAAAATGCCTTCCCTTTCCCCCTTTAGTGGTGCGTCACCAAAGGAGCTTGTATTTCAGTTATACCAAGCTCAGCCTTACCGCTAAGGGGGTATTGTGCCTTAAATGTGTGATAGCTAGATTTAGCTTGTACAACAACAGGTTTAGCATTTTCATTTGGCCAATGTCATATTTATCTTTTACCCACAGCGTTTCAGGGATCCCCTCTAGTAGCAGTACCGGCACTGAAAGTAATTGTGATTGTGATGGTGGGCCTGACGTCATTTTTACAGCGTGCGTGCCACAGTCCGATGGCAGGAGTTGTGGCAAAAAAAGTAAATCTGATTGTTTTTGCACCTGCAGAGTACTGGGAGCAGGGATCACGAAAAACCCAATCTGTAACAACCTATAGGGAGAGGAGCCAGGGGCCTTCATCCTACTATTTGGCATTGACAGGCTCGGATAATGATATTTGAGATATCAACCCTTTAACCTGAAAGAATTTCCATTGGTCTACCATAAGATGTACTAAGGCCCCTGCAAACTCTCCTGAGATGTATACATTCCCTACTTTAGTATGACTATCTGGATGCTTAAACCATTCTGACTCATGCTGACTCCATTCTAACCCAAAGTCTCAGTGTGAAGGGGAAAGCAGAGCTATACAGTGAAGAACACTGGGTGATGGCCCTGTGGTGTAAGCACATAGTGCATGAGCCATGTGACTGTTGGCTTTATCCCATGAGTAAAAATAGTTCGTTTGACACCGGTATAAGAGCCCTAAAGGTTAAGTGATGGATAACCTGTCTTCATGGCAATGTATGGAGAGATCCAATTTGCACAACAGATCATGGTCCAACAAATTTACTAGGCTGTGGCTGGAATACAGGAATTTACATTTATAGGTCTTATTTTTTTAGAGTTCTGTCTCGCGGTTCTGTAATAGGTTCAAATATGGGGACTCCAGATGCCCCAATGGTAGAGATGCTTTCCCCTGAGGGAGGAGCTGAAAACTGACTAGATTTAATAGTACTGCATATAGCTCCAGTGTCAACCAAGCCTGGGATTTGTTTTCCCTGAACACAGAGACTGAGGGTATAGGGAGAAGGAGGCGAGAAAGTTAGCTGTAAAAAAGCTCCCAATCCTGTCTCTCCATGTTCCTACTGTGTGTTGTGTTCTCTGCCAGGTGAGGGACAGGAGGAGGAGGAGGAGGAGAAGGAGAAGGAGCGGACCAGGTGGTTTTCTGCTGTCTTTTACAAAGGTAATTTCTTGACCGGTGTCCTTTCTGTTTACAGATGTAGCAAGTGTCAGGGTCCAATGGGCCCTCTTGTTGTGACCCATTCCATAGACTCTATGCTCCTCTGCCTCTACCACAGCCACTGTTTCTCACCTTGGTTCCAGCCTGTTTGCTGCTGTTGTTGACTTCGCCCTCCATACTGAGAGTTGCCGTCCGTATTGCCAGAGTAATAACTTGGCTGGGCCATCTGCAGTTGGGCAGCTTCCTTGTGTTTCTGTCCATCTGTTTGTCATTCAGCATGGAGGGCATGGAACCAAACCTCTTCCAGTGGTGGGTTTCCCACTCTAAGAAGGTGAGACATACCTTTTGCCAGCAGGAGAGGTGCAGTCTATTAACTCAGTACACTCAGGAGTGTCTCCCAATGCCACTGTGCCTGTCGAAAGTGTCCTCCATCCTGGATCTATAATCAGTGCATGTCTCCCCTTGCTCCTTGCTTTGCTCAGTCTGTGCATCATAGGAAGGTTGTTCTCAGTCCAACTGAATGCTCTGTTCAGGACTGCCTTACGCACAAGCAGGTTTGTAGTTCCCTTTAAGTGGGCTCCATTTTAGGAGGAGCTTTTTCCTTAACACAATCTCTAGTTCCTATGTGCACTGGGTTTATACATGTTGTCAAACTCACGGATACTGGTGATTAATTTTTTCGGCGTCCTGCATGGGGTCGGGAGAAAGTTAACAATGTCCTTAAGCTTCTGCTTTCATGAGAGGTTTCTTGTCCCTCGTGCGTAGATAGTACCCTGCAGCTTTAATGCCTTTTTTTTGGTCCTCTGAATCACTGCTTCCAGTGGAGGCTGCAGCACCAACCTGGAATTCCTCTCTAGCCTCCTTGTCCCGTCCAGGGTTCGCCTCGGAAAGAAAATACTTTTTTTTCCTGTTTTTCCCCTAATGGGACTGCTTGCTGTACAATTTGGAGTTAACCTGTACTGCTTTAACCCTTTTACCTCTCTTTCTTCTCCGCTTCCATTACCCATTTTCTAAAGTAATCCCATTTTTTCTCTTTCTACACCATCCACAACTTCAGCCTACATTCCTTTAGCTTGCATAAGCTTAGCGTGCCTTTTCCCCCAAAATTTCCACTGGTCTACCTATTCCATTTTCCTGCCTGTTCATGTACTTCAGGTCCTCATTTTTCAATCATACACTTCGCTAGTCCCGCATAACTAACTTGCTTTCCAAACTTATTTCAGATTTTTCATTAATTAGTTCATTTATTTATTATATATTTTTACTATCTGTATATTTTAACAGGTGCCACACTGAGTGGTATGGGCACCAAAGGAAGGATGGATGTTACATGAACAATAACCCTTATTCACTACATATTCTCCCTCCAAAAGAGATATATGATTATTTTTCTATTTAAGGTGTCACAGCCATTGCAACAATATTCAACTATAGCCCCTAACCATGGGGTCAATTTATACTGTGTTGTTTGTTCTCTTTTGACAAGAATCCACCCAATTCACTCAACTTCTTATATAGTTGACTTGCTATATAGTATAACTTGTTATTCATTGCAATATACTGTATTTAATATACATGTTTTTTTTCTTTTCTCTACTTTTCTAATTTTTTTCTACTTTTTATTCTTTTGACCCGGGCACTAAACCCATCCCTGATGGGCGGACAGTTGTTCTTCTTTTTTGGTGACCCTGTTACCTAGACCCATCCTGACTGGCGGACAACCCTGTCAGGGGGTCAGAGAGATAGAGGCCCAGCCGCACATACTGGCTTTAAACTTCATTTAAATTTGGTGAGAATCAGCAAAGAACCCCAAACTGATCCGGTGTTTTTGCTGGAGACATTCCCCTCCAGTCTTGCCCTGTGTCTGGCTTTAGCAGCTTTAAGTGCCTTGTTAAACTGCCGCTTTGAAGAGTGATATTCCTCTCTGTTCCCAGACCTGTAGGTCTGGTCCTTAACAGATCTGAGCCTTCTCCATTCCTTGGTGAACCAAAGTTTGTCATTGTTGTACCTCACTACGGTCTATGAGGGTAGACAAACCTCCTCATAGAAAGAGATGTAATATATTACAGCGTCAGTGTACTCATCCAGGCCATAACATCAACCTCTAATTTATGTCCAATCAGTGGAGCTTAAGCAGTCTTGTAGTACCTTCATTGGTTCAGCAGACCATTGTTAGGACGGTTTGAATTCCGGCTGTCCCAGGTCCTTTCCGTGTGGAATTTGCATGTTCTCCCCGTGTTTGAAGAACTTGAGGGACAAGTACGTTCGCCAGCCGTTACCTATATTCAGACGCCGTGTTTTAGAAAATATTTTATTATAAGGAGACGTGGTTTTTACCGCCACAGTCGGAGCTGCCAAATGATGCATGAGGAAGAACATGGAAAGGTTATTTAATAGTGGTGTAAAAATGGTCCAATATACTGTCCCTCCTTGTGGGGCGGTTGATCATTTGGTGATACTTAGGCAGATCATCCTTCATGCTGCCGTGGTAGCTGTACAGGGGAATCTTTTCTCCAGATCGTGAATATGCTCAGCCAGCAGTCTCTGGGTAGATTGTGCATTGGCCTGGGAAGGAAATGAACACACACCGACAAGAATTACTAAAGGAAATTCTCTGGGTAGATATAATGGCTCACCAAGTATGAAGACTGATTCCAGATCAGACGAGCAGCAGGAGAAAATGGTGGTGACATCTGTGAACCAGTTGTTATTGGTATGTATATACATCTTACCCGCACGTGATTTCATGCTGAATTTAAAAAACACAGTCCACTCTGAATAACTGGAAACTAGGCCGATGAACAGCGTGATCTGGAATATTTGCATGTGGATATGAGTGTGTGAAACAGAATGCAGAAGACTGGGCGTGACCTTTCACTGACTCGATCAGGAGACTCAGCGATCCGTCTCGTTAGAAAGTGAGTGGACATTTGATTGGCAGAAATATTGTTTATGTTGAAAATGTCAGCCTCTGCAATCAAAATAAAACTATGATTATGATTGTTGTTGTTGTTGTTGTTGTGTTTGTGTTGTGTATCTATTTATTATTAACACAATTAATAAATTGTGTTGAGAAATACTGTTCAGGTGACTATGACAGTGTCATAGTTTTTATTATCTGGTTCATCTCAGGATTTCTTTTAATACCATTTTAGAAGTGTATTTTTGCTGTTTACTCTTAAATATTACATGTAGGTATTTACAATTAAATTTAAACTTGAATATTATATTCTTCAAGATGGAAAGCCTTCACTACTTCGAGTTAATAAATTGGAAATCACGCAATTAATGTTTTGAACTTTTTTCATTAATGTATTATAATGAGACAAAATCTTGCTTGAATCCGTCTAGTTGTGTGTTTCAGGGTGTTATCCCCTCATAGTATGGGAACATCTTGAGACACATGGTTTGCCTCTGGTTGCCTGTGAGGGTTTTGTGTTCCTTCGACCCAGTTCTACAAGTCATGGTCAGAACCAAACTCACTGAGTCCCACAAGCCCGTTGCTCACACCATCACCACGTTATCAGACGGGAGCAATCTGAGTGGGCGTAAGGGATGGTTTGGCTGTTTCCACACCTAAATGTTCCCAGATGATGACTCACTATCACAGACAACTCTTTTCCATAACTCAGAGATTCAGGCTTTAGTCTTTTTTACTCAAGATTATGCGTTTTCTGCACATTGTTTTTGTCAATAAACGCTGACTGTATGGCAGCTCAACCATAAGTATCAAACTTTGTGAAGCATAGTTTTCATTAGGATTAGGTGAATGAGGTTAGCACATGGTTTATCTGTTATGTGCGATGGGTTTTGTAGTGTTGTCAGGCAGTGGGGGAGAGAACCATTCACTTGATTCTACTTGCAATGACAGATGTATCTGGCTGTTAGTGATTACCAATGAATGAGAAGGAGAGAGAAAAAACATAGACATAAACTCATAAACTCATAGCCACAGCTGGCACCCTGAATCCCAGATGTAGTATGCAGCTGTGTTTTATTTTATAGCATGCTATATCCAAACGAACCTGTGCATTCAGTGACACCAATCAGCTTTCTCACTGACAGCTTAGAAGCCATGACTTGAGCGTAGCACACAGTAAGCTGATGACACTGAACAAGTGCGTTGACCGTGTCAAAGGTTAGAATCTCGTTAGATATTCCATGTGAGGTATCCTCACTAGTCAGGTTGAAAGAGAAAATGTAATGTTACAGATAATTTAACATTATATTATGAAGTTATAAAGAATGTTGTTGACATCAGGAAGATGGCCTTTAAGTGACCCGGCTGATACTGAGGAAAAAAAGACGCTGAGTTGAATAATTTGTAATGTCTCACATGATGTGGACTGCAGCTGTGATGCAGAAAACTAAATGCAAAAGTTTGCAAAATACCAGATATGAGTATGGTGCGGGTTTGTAAGCTATTTGGTATGTGGCCAAAGTGCATCATATTATTTATTTATTTTTAACTTTCTAATCTCTTCTCACACAATGCTTTCTTCCAGAACTCTCACTGGACTGATTGTTCCAGAACATCTGATAATTAAGTACATATCCTGTAATAATTCACTGCCCGACCATAGCCAAGCAGATCGTGGTACATGGGCAAAACCATTTGATATTACAAAATTTTCAAGGTAACTGTGTTATATTGTGTTGTATTCACTTTTAGTAATGAACTACTTACTAATATTAATTAATATAAACTAATGCTTATTAATATATGCACACAGTGAATGTATTCATTTACATGTCACTATAAGCTACAGTATTAGAATTATTTCCTAATAAAGGAAAACGTTCAGTGTTGTTATGTCATTATGTCATTATGTACTTAATATAGTATAGATACAGTGTATGATGTCATTTTGTTGTCATAGGTTTAGTGATTTTCAGTGAAAATTCCCCCCGATGGTTCAGGGTGGGGTCATGACCTTTTACTGGCACTTTGAATGAACAGGGTTTTTTTTTCTGCTTGATTGTTTAATACTTTGGTAGGGATATTGTAGGCGTTTATGCAAGATTTTCTGATTCTCTTACGTGTTTAATCATAAGGAAATAAACCTTGGATAATACTTGAAAAGTTGTCACTGTGAAATGGCCATGCCAATACTGAGAAAGTTATCTCAGTTGATGGGTATCTATTTAAATGGACTGAGTGTGTTTTGCACATTGTCCTGGTGTTTGGCAAAAACACAGGATGAGAAACATGTTAAAGACTTAATCATTCCATTGGCCTTTTCAACTTTAAACAGTGTTTGTTTTTTAAATTCTTTAATTACATAGTTTTGTGAATTTGCTACGCCACACTGTATTCTAACTGTCACTCACTGATGATCGTTGTGCAATTAACGGCCATTAAGAAATGAGTACCATTGTGTTTTTTTGTAGAGAAGGACACTTTTTTAAGCGATTTATTTGCTCTAACGGTCATGGATTGACCCCCCCCCTCCCCACCCCCACCGGTGTGACAACTTTTAGGTCAAAAATAAGTCAAGGCTTCAATTTGTCTGCACTTGGTGATGATTTAGGGAGACTGCAAATGCATGAACTGTTACATTAAATATCATAAATAAGCTGGTGTATGGCGATATTAAAAGACAGCTATCAGACTGAATATTAATGTGGTTGGTTGTACTTCTGAAAGGTCATTGTTAGTGGTGAAGTCAGAATTTATGATGTCATTAATTAATACAAACTTGATGAATCAACTTTGATTTTATAATAATAATAATAATAATAATAATAATAATAATAATTGCAGAAACAAGAGGATAGGCCCTGACGTATTATAATTACAGCACGCACACATTTTTATGACTAGAATCATGATGATGCAGTTCATTTGGTGAATACATTTGAAAAACTTTGGAAAAAAAACAAAAAAAAACAAAAAGCTTTCAGAATGCTCTGCTTTTATTTGCAGGTCGTCTGTCTTCCCAGATGTTTGTCCCAGCTCAGGGACAGAGTGGAATGAACTGAGATAGAATTTTCACCCCTGTGACGTCTTTCTGGAGCCTCTGATTGATTTAGTTTGATTGTTGTGTAAAGACAGTGTTTGGCACATGCTCCAGAACAGACCGTCCGTTCTCCCCTGGAAACCGCAGTGAGACCATAACGCTGCTTTATCAGTCTAACTGAGGGAAGACAACACACATTGTCCTTCAGCTCAGAAAATGATATAGATGTCGGCAAATGCGCAAATGCCAGGTGCCAAACTCAGCTGTAGTCTTATGTCATGCATTTAGGACCATCTGAACTTTTTTTTTTTTTTGGTCAGTCAGAAGACTGCAGTAAAAGAAATATCGCAATAAACCAAAGTTAAAATGTCACTCCACCCTGCGTTTTTACTGCGAGGTGACGTCCTTGACATTCAGTTGTCAGACACTTCAGACTCAGTTAGCACACGGCTTGCTACAGTTATTACTTGTCTTGTCATTTAGTCGCAAAGAATCAAATATGTTCAATTAATTGTAGGTAGATAATGGAACCAGATGTAAATACTTAAGATTAAGGGGTAAAGTTAATAATTAGGATCAGGACATGAATTTATGTTTGGCTTAGATTCCAGTGTTTATATTTACAATCTTAAAGCGGTTTGTGTATAATTGTATGTTTGTGTTGCTTTGATGGTTAATTTGCTTAGTACTTGAAATGTCTACAGGATTACAGCTGGTTTGATACATGAGTACATACAGTAATTTGAGGAGCTGAACAGGAGCTGTTTTATAATGAAGAATAGACACATGGGTGCAGATATGTTCATCTGATTAGGCTCATAGCACATGTACAGTACGATATCATAGAAGAATGAGATGAATTCAGCCAGTTGCATGTTTGCTACACAGCTTGTGTATTACCTGCTGTGAATGTTTGGAAACAGGAATCCCAGCCAACATGAAAAAAAAAAAAAAAATCTGACCTGCATTTCCGAAATGGTCTGTTCACACAAAAGAGACAAACAACAAAATGTTTGCACAATGTTTGGTTATTAAAATGTGCAGTCTGTAAACATTTCACACCCCCTTAGTTTAGACGAGGGATTGGCAGCCACTGTTGACCCATGTGCTCCGTCACAGAGAGAAGAACTTTTCCGGTTTATCAGATCTCTCAGCTGTAGGAGATTATTTAAGAATGACCGATATGCACACTCAATACTTATATTACGCATCGTTATCTTTCTTAACTTTTGATTGCCGCTCTTCCACGTCGGTGTGTGTGTTTTACAGCTGACTGATTTTGCACCGCCAGAGTCATGCAATCCAACCCTCTAGACTATGTATTACAGTGGGAACTTGCCCTTTTGTGCCAAGTGGGAGGGTTGTGTTGTAAACGCTTTTGCAAGGTCAGTTGTTGTATCTACGGGTCTGGACAGACTTATCAGTCTGCATTTGCAATTGATAAACAAATGTTGCGGAAGACCAGGCCAAACATATTTCGCTCCATATTCCACTTTTTAAAGAGTGAATGCTTCCTGTATGATGCTGTCATAATACCTGGACATTATATTCATTTGTAAAACTATAAATATATGTATAAAAACACATAAAATCACGTTGGTTTTCGCTCTCTCTTTTTTTCCCCAAATACAATGTTCATTTTGCACACTAGGGGGCAGAATAGGGTTGCCTATAACTTTCTTTTTTGCCTCCATTAATTCTCCTCTATTCTCTTACAGTACCATTGACCTTTAGCCTCTTGCTATGGATTCATATCATGTTCCATAAGACTGTTGAAGAATTCAAAGTGGGTAGGTCAAATTTCCCAGAAATCCTCCGGCCCTCAACATCCCCCCATATCCCATCTTAAAAACACACCCTGGAAAAGGAATGCTCCTCCCATCTCAAGTCTTTTATACATATTTTTTTACAATTACACAGTCATCTGCAGCTAAAATCCCTAATGTTATCAAAGCGTATTGTCTGATGGGTCTCCTCTTTGCACTGTGTCATAGAATTAGTATTATTCTAAGAATTATCCTTGTCTCCCTGAAGAAGCCTCTTGAATGTAAAAAGGAATGCCATCTGAGACTGAAGGCATGGTCATTTATTGGCAAGTGCCGTGAAAACACCATATAAATACATTTATTTCTCTATTTCCAAGGTATGTAATGCAGAAGTAAAGGAGGCTTCATCGCTTGAGTAACTTGTTTTCAGGCCAACATGGACCTGCACAGTGGATCTACACAAAATCTTCTCTCATAAAGCGAAAACAAACAGCGACGGCAAGAAGGGTATTCAGTGTGAGCTTCAGATTCCACGTTTTGTTTTTAGACATCATCAGGCCTTTGCTCACAGCAACCTTCTCAACAACGAACCCTAACCCTAACCCTAGCCTTATACCAGACCTTCTTTTGTCAGTGACTGGTTACTGAAATCAACACAGCCTTATACCAGACCTTCTTTTGTCAGTGACTGGTTACTGAAATCAACACAGCCTTATACCAGACCTTCTTTTGTCAGTGACTGGTTACTGAAATCAACACAGCCTTATACCAGACCTTCTTTTGTCAGTGACTGGTTACTGAAATCAACACAGCCTTATACCAGACCTTCTTTTGTCAGTGACTGGTTACTGAAATCAACACAGCCTTATACCAGACCTTCTTTTGTCAGTGACTGGTTACTGAAATCAACACAGCCTTATACCAGACCTTCTTTTGTCAGTGACTGGTTACTGAAATCAACACAGCCTTATACCAGACCTTCTTTTGTCAGTGACTGGTTACTGAAATCAACACAGCCTTATACCAGACCTTCTTTTTGTCAGTGACTGGTTACTTAAATCAACACAGCCTTATACCAGACCCTCTTTTGTCAGTGACTGGTTACTTAAATCAACACAGCCTTATACCAGACCTTCTTTTGTCAGTGACTGGTTACTGAAATCAACACAGCCTTATACCAGACCTTCTTTTGTCAGTGACTGGTTACTGAAATCAACACAGCCTTATACCAGACCTTCTTTTGTCAGTGACTGGTTACTGAAATCAACACAGCCTTATACCAGACCTTCTTTTGTCAGTGACTGGTTACTGAAATCAACACAGCCTTATACCAGACCTTCTTTTGTCAGTGACTGGTTACTGAAATCAACACAGCCTTATACCAGACCTTCTTTTGTCAGTGACTGGTTACTGAAATCAACACAGCCTTATACCAGACCCTCTTTTGTCAGTGACTGGTTACTTAAATCAACACAGCCTTATACCAGACCTTCTTTTGTCAGTGACTGGTTACTTAAATCGTCCAGGCCAAGGATCAGTGTCAACTAAACACACTAATAATGCTTATGTTTCTACGTTAAGTTGGCTTCTGCTTTACCCGTAAACAACATTATGAGAGATTATGTCGGTGGGTGACACTAAGATGTTATGTTTTATTAAATGAAAGAGAACGCTGTGTAATTCCATTCAGTGCCAGTGCACGTTTACACACTGTAGCCACGCATGTGAAAAATCAGCAAAAGGAAGAAGACAGAGGGTGAAAAAAGGCTGCTGAGCTCTAATTAATCACAAACCAGCTGATGCGAGTGTGTATTGATTAATTACAGTGGGAATTTTGGTTTGTTTGTTTTCATTGGGATAAACATACCCTAATTTATAAATGTGGTCATTTGTGAAATTTATTTTATTTTTTTTTCACTGCATTCAAACCATCTACGTCAGGAAAAAGTTTCACAAGACTGGATTTTTTTTTTTTAAATAATGAAGAACAAATAAATAAATAAGATAAAACTGATTTGCATTCCAAGAGTCCTTCTCTGCAAATTTCAAGGAGGAAAAAAAAAACTTAAAAGGAAGAAGTCTTTGGACAGTGCTGTTGGGCAAACAAATGAATAAGAAAATATTAGCGATAGATACAAATGGATGGACAATTTATAGATAGCTCCTGCAGTCTTGATCAAATCAGAAAGGTTCCTCCCTGTGAGCGGAATCATTTATATACGTTTTTCCACGTCTCAGACCCACTGAGAGGGGTTTTTGAGTGGAATTACATTGTGAAGAAAGACAAGAGGAAGCTACTCAATTTGGTAGATTCAGAGACTTTGGAAGGACACAGGGTCTGACTCTCCTCTGAAGGGAAAGGTTAATGCTGTCTTTGAGTCAAATGAGGAGCCCTCCGAAGTTTGACTCACGCGGGGGTGGGGGTGGGGGTGGGGGGGTTCTGTGGATCCAGTAGATGAAGGTCTGGGTAAGAACGAGGTGCTTATGTAAAAACAAGGTTGCATTCTACCCCACAGCAGTAGTCTGAGGCTAAGGCATCTTAATATGGAGTGACACTCCTAAAACCAAACTGACTCTGGGTTGTAAGGCTTACTGTCCTGGCTACAGGTTTAGGGAAGTTTCTAGAAGATTGACGCCAACACCCAAGGTGGAAACCATCTGAAAGGCCTGAAAGACAAAGAACAAAAAAAAAAAAAAAAAAAAAAAAAAAAGAACGAAAAAAAAAGAAAAAAGGGAGGAAACATTCCCTGAGCAGCGGTGATGAATTTTCTGCATTTCAGCATTGGACACAGCTGAACAGAGCACTGTGGATAGAGTCATATCTTCGCAGTATCTCCCGCTGCTCGTTAAGATTCCTCTGACAGCTTGGCCTGGCAGCATTCTCCTGAGACTCGCCTTCAGTCCTGTCTCTTCCCTCCACCAACTTTTGAAAAGAGGGAGAAAGCAAGCATTGTTCCCAAAGGCTGTGTTGTTTTACTCGCTGTCCTCTAAAGGGTATACTGCCCAGCGCATCCGTTTACAGCGCGTTCTGAGTCCCGAGTCCTGAGACGACGCGGCTGCTAATACAGAAGACTCCGATAAGAATCACGAACCACGGACAAGAGCGTTGGACATTGATGGATTAGCAGAATTTTAAAACAGATTGTTTACATGTATTACCCGCTGAAAAGTTTGCGAGTCTAGCTTTTGATGACTTCTTGCCTCAAAGCGCTACTCCAGCCTGGCTGAATTTTGTGCTTAGTCATTCTTGGCATTTCCTTGCTGTGTTGTCAGGCATGGCCGCTATAGTGGAGGGGTGGGGGGTGGACAAGGATGGGGGGGGGGTGGTGTTGGGGGTGGAGGGGATGCTGGCTGGCACAGACATTGGTCATGTGCAGCAGCACAGAGCTGTTAGGCATCTCAGTCATTTTAATGTATATGCAAGATGCTTTGAACAGTTGTTCACTGTCATCTAGTCTATGGTTGGCCCAAACATTTTGCAGTTTGCAATGGCATCGGGAAATCCACAGGGGATGGAGCCATTGGTAAGAAGTGTTTGTTTGAAGGAGGCTAAGTTTATTTTACATTTTATTTACCCATGCATTTATTTGTGTATTTATTCATTCATTTATTTATTTATTTAGAACATACACGATGACTGTGTCTGCATGTCTTTACAATATTTTATTGCATCTTTCTGTGACTTGCATCAAGGGTTGATGTACCTAATTAAATACCTTCCTGCAAAATATTCTCCAAAAAAGTAAAAACAAAAAGAAAAGAGAAATAAAGGAGGTCCAGCAGAGCTCTGACAGAGGTGGGCCCTGCTCCTGATCACAGAGGAGGTTGATCAGGCTTGGCGGTGCCATGTTTTGACTGGCGGGTGTGGGGGGATTTTAAATGAGCGTACAGAATGCTCAATCTGGGCCAGGCAAGGGATCCGCCCAAACGTCTGAGTGGTAGAGTCACATGTGTGTCTTGTCATGTGGAAAGGACTCCATGTGCACCTGTTTGGAATATGGCACGTTCTCGTGGGATGTTTTGAAATTGTTGGCTTCATACCCCTCATAAACTCTGTGTGTGTGTGTGTGTGTGTGTGTGTGTGTGTGTGTGTGTGTGTGTGTGTGTATGTGTATGTGTGTGTGTATGTGTGTCCTCTGATTCACATCAAGTGAGGAGTCCTCTCCCATGGTACCTGTACTCATTCTGGTTCAGAGAAAAAAAAAACCCATATATCAAATTAAGTAGATAATACAGCAACCCTGGAATCAATTGTGAATGACATTTTATGCCTTTGTAATTTTCAGGAGAGGTCTTACATCCTTGAAGAACAAAGTAACATCCCCTCTCCAGGAGAAGATTCTTGTCTCGTAAAAAAAAAGAGAAAAGACTAAATAATAGCCTTGTTTTCGTAGAACAATGACTCCCTCTGGAGATGATTCTTTTATGTTCTTGGGCATTGGGATTTCTGATTCTGATTTTCTTTTTTTTTTTTTTTTTACACAGTCCTACACGTAAGAATAACTAAATACAGAAAAAAAGGCAATTCATAATCAGCCCAGCATGTTTTTATGGCCCCACTGGCTAAAGCTATTGTTCAATCATAAGTCATTGAGGGAAAGGGTTCGTTGATCTGTCTAATGGACAAAGACATTTCTCTCAGGCTTTTGGTGTTTGATTATATCCTCGTCACGCACTGGAATGAAAATTTGAGCTTTTCTCTCTCTCTCTCTCGTTCCTGCTGGGGACAAGCTACAACGAGAGTTGATAAAGCCCTGAAACAATGTTAGACTACATTCGCATGTTTTCTTTTTTCTTTCTTTTTCTTTTCTGTTCTCTCTTTCTCTTTGTTTTGTTTGGGTTTTTTTTTTTTTGGATACAGCATCTACAGCGTCTAAAGGCAAATCTGAGGGAATGGTCTTTGTGATGTACAGATTGAAAAAATCTATCACTGTTCCAGAAAGCACAGTTTAAGCAATATTTCATCAGAGTCAAATACTGAAACTGTCTTTTCTTTTCTGTCTGTAGCACATGCCCTATCATTCTGTCTATACTCACTGTAAAACACAATATAAAGCCACACTCCTACCCTCTAGTGCATTAATGTAATTATCTTTTCTCTACTCCATCTCAATACTGCATATCTGCAATGTTTTTGATTTATTTGATAATGTCACAGGGCTTAAAGGCGACGTTGTCTGATGATCGACTATTGATTATACACTACATCAAAGAAATGTGAGAGGTTGATTCCATAAGGGTGAAAGACATGGTCAGTGCTATTCTGGGTAATTCCTAACTGGACAGCATATTGGAACTGACACCAATTATGCTGCGGGAAGATTTCTTAACTGTGGGTCTCAAAGATATTGATTTAATTCAAGCTTAATTTCTTAAATGTTACTGACAATATATGCAAAATGTTCATAAAGGGGCATTTCAAATTATTGTTTGAAAAAAACAAAAAAAAAACATGCTGGTTTCATTCTCATCCCTGAATGTTTTTTTTTTTTTTCTGTAAAGGTGCAAATTGAAAACAAGAAGCCCCCCCCCCCCCCTCCTTCAATTGAGATTAATTTCTGATCCTCAGAAAGAACCTTAAAGCAAGGCTAGTCAAATTGTCATCTTTGTGCGGAGAAAAGCAGGTGGTGTAAACAGATTTGAAAAATGAAAGATGGGCTTGTTCTCGGCAGACATCCGCACGCTTTATTGGGAACAGATGGTAAATGTAAGATAGGAGTGTCTTAGACTCTTTCTTTATGGATTTTGTTGTTGTCGCTGTTGTTGGTTCTCCTTGTTTATACTGTACCGAGGTATCAAAACTCTGTCTCGGAGGAAATTGAAAGCATTTTCAATCAGATGATCTCAGATTAAAGTCACACCCAGATACCAAACATTGGTATCCTGTATTTCGCGATTATTTCGCATGTTTCTTATACACACCGTACGTGTAGAATGATGAGATTGAAGTGAAGTCATATTTTTGAGTGACATTTTCATGCAAATGAAAACGGCCCCTGCAGAAGTAAGCACTGCTTTCACTTTATGAATCATAATGTTACACAATATATTACACATAACCCATGCGTTACGTAAAACATTGCCTTGTGCAATCCCAACGACGTATAACAACAATTATTTTTCTAAATCGCGTCTCGCTGTCGAGTTGCTTTTGTGGCCGTAAAATGACGAGTGCAAATCGTTTGCCCAAAAACACTGACCGAAGCTACCCCCCCCCCCCCCCCCCCCCCCCCCCGAAAACGCTAAACCCGAATCACAGCTGTCGAGCTACCGTCAGTCCGGCAGCTTTCACAGCACAGCTCTCCTCAGCTGCTCTGATGAAATGGATCGTACCAGAGTGGAATGCTCGATTTTTTTGTTGACTGCACGCTAAACCACAGAGCTCCCATTAAAACGGACGATCGTGTCCAGAGCTCTGTGTACCACTGACATCAATAGCTACAGAGCAGCATGACCAGGAGTGAAACGAGAGACGGGAGACACAAAACTGAAGGCAGAACGGCCTCTGTAACCCGAGGCGTAATGAGTAATGTGTGAGCAAATTTGAGCGCAGTCTTTTCAGAGCTTGTGTCCTCTGCGGGACACTCTTTTTAAGACTTGATCACAAAGGTCAGAGATTGTTTTGACGTGATCGTGCTGACAGTCCTTGTGTCTTGTAAATTATGTCACAGGGGTGTTCATCAGCTTATTTCCTCAGATAGCACAATGACAACACAACTTTGCCTTTCCAAACACAAAGAGGCATGTTTTTCTTTTTTAATGCTGGTTTGGGCTCTTTAATGAATGTTTAACTTGTGAATATGAAAATGAGCATCTGATCATTCCTCACACATTGTGTTACACATTGCTCCTGATTCCTCTTTAGGAAAGACCCCGGTGTTAACTGGGTAAGGAGAACTGTTCCTTAGATATTTGGAGAATGAGGAATAGACCTACAGGGACATGCATCTATCTATCTGTCTATCTGTCTGTCTATCTATCTATCTATCTCTGTCTGTCTATCTATCTATCTATCTATCTATCTATCTATCTATCTATCTATCTGCCGGTCTGTCTGTCTGTCTGTCTGTCTGTCTACCTACCCTCCTACCTAAACTTGCCTGGAAGGGGACACAAGTGTAAGTATCCTGGATCAGGAGAATACATGTTTTAGGAGGCAAAGAAAAATCCCTGGGCAATGGTTGGGGCGTCACAGCACTATGACTATATCTTACATTCTCCAAATCTACAGTTAAACTCTAACTCCATGCTAAGAGAAGTTATTTGCAAAGGTTAAGGCAGAAAAAAATCCTCTCCTGAGAACAAACAACAAATATGTAGTGCTTGGAGTTTGATAAGGTTCAAATGGAACATTCTGGTCTCACATACCAGCTGTAGTTTGGCATCAAAAAGAAAGATGCGTACACTGAAAAGAAACTCAAATGTACTGCAGAGGATGGCTGTAAGATCTTTGATGTTTTCATGTTATTTTGTTTCCACTGGTCCTGAGGCCCTTGTTAAGATCAATAGAATTACAAACTCAAGTACCAGGAAATTTTTGCCTTTCAGGAAATTGGCCGAAAGGGGACCTTCCACGCATACATCAATATGCACAAAATATGAGTACTGCAAAATTTTACAAAGTCCATCTCAGGCTTCAGACTTGAACTTAATTAAAAGATTATGGTTTGAGAGTAGCGGGGGGAGGGGAGGGAGGGGGCAATTGTGTATGGGGATATAGTAGGTTATAGATACCTTTCAATTTGTATTCCATTCTCAGGAGTCTAAGTGTCACCCTTGCCATTTAGGGGAGTGCATACAGTAAAGAGGTGTAATTGTAACACTATTTTGTCAGAAATGTATTTATAATAAAATCTATATTGCAATATGATACATTTTAACAAAGCTTAGTGCTGCTGTTGTTACTTCTTCTTCTTTTTTTTCATTTTTTTCAGTTTTAAACTAATAAATTGGAGGTGATTGTGAGTGTGTGACATACGTCTGATTCCTGTGTGCCTTAATCTGTTTATGTGAAAAAAAGTATGTGAAAAGGCTGCGTTATAACGTGCCGACCTTCACGTGCAGTGCCAACATTCCGCTTTACAAACTGGAACGTTCCGGATGTATGCAGTATCTGCGTAGAATCAGTGAAGAAACAGCTCATTAAGTATTTACAATACACAACAGAGATATTCACCTTGTGTGTTGACACAATTTAATGTTCGATCATTCATGCTAACGTGCTTATTATGTGCACCGTAGGAACTGTCAATATCTGGATGATTTGACAATATTGCATTTAAGCGAGAACGGCAGTTGAGAATATTTAGATATACATGAGTGTACGCAGAACACTGAACGCAGGCGGTAAAATGCCATCAGTGACTTAATGTCAAGGGTCGCTGCTCTCGGAGTCGTGTGGAGAAAGCTATGAAGGGTGAGCAGTGTCTTGTGAAAGTGAATGGGATATTACCATACAGCGCTTACATAGCCATTACAATCGAGAGAAATTGGTATTCTGTTCGTGTATGGCGTCTAGTGGAGGGTCTCGGCTAGGATAAGATAAACCGCAAAAACAGCATGTTTTGTTAGGAAATAAAAGCATAATTTTCCACAATGTCATGGTTGTAGTTGAGAAAAAAAAACCGTATTCGTATCGAGCAGGTCAATGCCACCGCACCACTCACCTTCAGAACTTCTTTACCTCGGCTTGGAGGGGGAAAAAAGCTATTAGATCAGGTACAATTCCTCAACCACACCTGATCTCGGCCATAAATCTCTGTCTCCATTATAGCTCTGCCAATAGCACCGCCATGCTGGCTGCACACACGCTTTATTGTGCGGGTTTGATGTATATTTCACCATGCTGGAGTGGTGACAGAATGGGGTTGGGAAAATGAGGGAGCAGCTTCATTACGGCACCACGGGATCACGGTGTGGAGCTGTGCAAAACTGGCATAGACTAGGAAGAATGAGGCAGGAAAGAAGGCAAAATGTCAGAAAAGAAACGAAAAAAAGAGAGAGTGCGAGAAAACCCTACAACCAATAACTTGTCATTTGCCCCCCTCCCGTCCGCGCACTGCAGTGAGGAAGGCCGTCGGTACGTCTGCCGTCACGAGCGTATTGACAGGACTGCAGCTGGCACTCAACGGCCGTCAGCGCTCGCAGCCCGAGGACGAAGCTGGGGGGGGGGGGCTACGCCATGATTGTTTACATTCAGCCCCTCCCTCCTTCATCCCCTGATGGATGATACTGATACGTTTCTAGCGGCAACAGTCATAGACGTTTATTCCCGCTATTGCCTTTCTAACCCCTCTGTCATTCTGAACGCCACAGGGCTCTGAGTACACTATGATTACACGTGCCGTGGGGAGGAAATATATGGACTGAAAGGGGGAAAATCATTTGTAAGACTGTTTGTTTGTAACTGGGAGAGACTTATTGTCCAGATCAAATCTGCAGATGAGTGTGCCTCTCAGTGACTCCCATCTCATGCTGGGCCAAAAGGCATCTTATTTTAAAAACGCGAAAGTAGCATTTTATTTTGTCGAAATATTGGCTATACAAACAAACAAACAAACAAACACACACACCACTAAACAAATAGACAGACAGACGAACAGACAAACAAACAAACAAGCAAACAAACAAACAAAGAGGACCAAATTTTCCTGCATGGACCAGTATCATGCCATGAAACAACTATTATAACATATTGTTAGATCAATATGCATGTACCAATTCCAGGTTAAATCTCTTAGAAGACACCCCACAGTGGTACCATGTAAAGATGTAAGAGTTTTAAGTCCAGTTACTCAGTGGTTGTAGATCATAATGTGTCATGTGGTGTAACATAGAGTGTAAACAGCAAATTCACCAGTGTTAAATTAACAATGAGAGTGTTGAACTAACACTGAGAGTGTAAAAGAGTCTACATGCAAACATGTGAACACTCATGTAAACAATCTTTGTATGAGTCTTAATTTAACACTGGCAGATTTAATATTGAGTGCTGCTGCACTAGTTTGAGCTACTAAATTGCCTCTAGGTGCATGAATGTATTTGTGTGTCTGCCCTGCAATGGACTGGCACCCTGTCCGGGCCGTTTCTGTCGCCTTTCACCCAGTGAGTGCTGGGATAGGCTCCAGCACCCCACGACCCTAATTAGGATGGTAAGTGGCTTTGAAAATGAAAGAGGGGATGAGTGTCGCACTTAGACTTGTTTTTCATTCATTCATTTATTCATTCATTCAGTATTTTCATCATCAGCACAGGTTTGCCCAGGCTGGTTTCTGTTCAGTATATAAGAATGAAGCGTGTATTGAGCATAACCTGAGCAGAATCATTTCGTTGTTTGGAGGAAAGCATCACATAGCCCATGAGGCCAGGGCAAAAGCAAAGGAACGAGTCCACGTGGGTGAAAGTGATTTATCGCCGAACCTGTCTAACTCAGCTGGAACTCACTGGCTAGGGCCGAACAGTCTCCAATGAACAGAAGTCTTTCAAACACGTCTGCTGCCAAAGGACATCTGACAGGTGTGATCTCCTCTTCTCCAGTGTTTATGATAGCAAATTTCATTTGGGCTGCCCTCGGAGCACACGACATGTCCTACCATTTTATGCATCCAAACAACATGAAAAATGTATGTTTAAAATCCAAAATTAATGATGGGGAACAGAGCAATTGTTGAAGTGGAACGGAAAGTGCCGTCTTGTTCCTTGCTCATTTTCATCGTTCATTTTATTATTTTTTTATGACTTTTGAAATGGTCTGCTGCTGTACTGAAAATGAACTGAAAATAAGTTCATTTATAAAATTGGATGTGTAACTACAAAAAAAAAAAAACAACAACAAAAAACCCCCCCAAAACATAACAAAACATAAATAGCAAGCACACACAAGAACAACCAGCAACTCTCTGTGTGTATGTGTGTGTGTGTGTGTGTGTGTGTATGTGTGTGTATGCGTGTGTGTGTGTGTGCGTGTAGAAATGTGTCTGTGGATTTAGTAATGCTGATTTAATCTAAAAACATCTTCATTATGATCTCCTGCGGAGCTACATGTGGAGTTTTTCTGTCTTCATCGATTTAAATTCATCACATCAGCTATATTAATTATTTACGCTCATATCGCAGAAAGAAAGGGACACACACACACACACACAGTATGATCTACAAAATCAGGAAAGCATAGCATGACCTTAGAGATGAATTAATTGACAGTAACAGCAGTATCAGAAAATATATTCCTGTTCATGAAACACACTTTTTGGGATTTTTCTGAGTCAATCCAAACGTTGGTGCTTTACAGAGATCAGTCTTGATGCTATTTCACCACTTTAACAGAAACAAGTGCTGAATACCTTAGACCTCACTCAGTCACATGATAATGAAAGTCTTTCGGCAGCACAGTTCTGTGTGACCTTTTAATGACTAGTGACCATTTTTTTTTACCTTGTGATCATAAACAGCATTATGATCATAACAAGATTAGCCAGGGATGCTACCGTTTGAATCTGCCAGTAAGGGAGGAGATCAGGTGTGCATAGACTGTACTGAAGAGTCAGAGTGATCACCATGGAAACATAGGTGTATATGTAT
This sequence comes from Chanos chanos, assembly GCF_902362185.1. Taxonomy (NCBI): domain Eukaryota; kingdom Metazoa; phylum Chordata; class Actinopteri; order Gonorynchiformes; family Chanidae; genus Chanos; species Chanos chanos. The sequence continues at coordinate 55,754,063 of NC_044496.1, read as the reverse complement.
CCAGTGGTAATGGTTTGCTAACCAGCTCCAGATGTATTGAGGAGAAGACTACTGAGGTGAAAGCAGAGGGAGGCAGTGGTTTAAAGAACGAATCAGAGAGAAACACAGTCTTCAGGTACAGAGCAGGTGTGTATGTCTTTACTTTCACAGTTCTATGTTGTGTCCTGTGTGACAGGAACCAGGCACTAATGCTCATCTAAGCAGAGTTCCTGGAAACTGGCTGTCTCGAGTCATGTTGACGCAAAGGGAAACAGACCGTAACAAGATAATAATGAAAACAAAAAAACAAATGAAAAAAACAAAACAAAACAAAACAAGGAAATTAAGCTTCAAACCCCCTTCCAGTACACAGTGCATACACTGTTTACAGTGCTCAAAGCAACCTCCCACTTTAACCACCATTTTCCTCTCCATGCCATAAAAATAAAATGCTGGATAGAGTTGGGGCATCAGAATCAATGGATTCTTAACTTCAATGCAATACAGCATATTAAATGAGAAAAATATATTTTATTGCCCCTTGGCTTGAAACGCTGCACTAAGCTCTTTTCCAAGGGCACTTTTCTGTCTGACCTATCAACATTCAGTCCGGCAGCAGCTATAAATTGCAAAGCCGTGTGTTAGAGAGGACCTCTATTGATTACTAAGACTGAGGAGGACACTGGAGTCCTGTTCTATTTAGATTCTTATTAAGCAGGAGTTACACACACACACACACACACACATTCACACACACACACACGCACGCACGCACACGCACACGTACGCACACGCACACACGTACACACACACACACACTCACACACACACGCACACACGCACGCATGCACACACACACACACATGCACACGCACACACACACACACACACATGCACACGCACACACACACTCAGATAGAAGTGAACATAAAATACTGTATAAAATAAAACTTCCATGTATTGAACAATATTTTAATTGACAGTCATCTGGAGAATATAACAATTCTAATGTTTTGATGGAATCAATCAGAATGTTCTCACTCTAGCTGTTAGTGCTTTGTGCGTCCTCAGCTCCTCAGGGTAGCACTACAGAATTACACTCTGCAGCCTTTTATGAGATTGGGGAATAAATTGAAAACGTGAAAGAAATTTGAGATAAATTGAGACAGCGATTATTTTGCCAATATTCCAGTCAGATTCTTCAAATTTGTCAAGGCCTGCCTTGTGGTCTGCATTCCTTTCATGAGGACAGCATATTTTCGATCTGGTTAATGTCAGGGGACTGCAGTGACTATGTAAATGCTTTATCGTATTTCATCTGGTTTAACAGTTCCGCTTGGGCTCCATGTCCTGGTAAAAGATCTTATCAAGATGTCGAGAACCACTATAAAGCTAAACAGCCCAGTAACACTAATGGTCCACCACCAGATTTCTTCACTGGTTTAAGGAGCCTGCGTGATCTAAAGCAGTGCAGATGCCCTGGGCCATGAAATGTAGTTTTCCTCTCTTCTGATCCACACACCTGATTCAACACAAATGTCTACTGTCACTGGATTTTTTTTGGAATTGGTTGAATTGGTCTTTTTTTGCCAAAAAGTCTATTGATCTGGAGGTGGGCAGTTGTGTTGTACATTTTTGGGACTTTGCATCCCAGGATTTATAGATCTTTTAGCTGCAGCCTCAAGCTTTTTTTTTTCCAAATAAAAATGTAAGGTTTAAATAACGATGGTATTATTTAAGTGGATTATGCACAAGATGATTTTTCTTTGAGCAATTAATGTAAATGAACAACTCATTATCAGCACTGATTATTTAATACAGGTTATGCTTGTGTTTATCACGGGTATAACTACTTTTAGACAGCTTAGAATCATTTACATTCACTCTGAGACTTTTTTTTTTTTTATCTAAAAGCTTCTACATTCAGTCAAGGGCTGTGTTTACAAGCAAAGCACAGACACAGACTAGCCTACAGGGACACAGAGACTGACCTGCAGTAGAACTGTGAGCCCCCACAGCTACTGGGTTATCAAGCATATTTTTTTTTTTTTAACTCAAGGGTTTGATCTGGCCGTCATCTGGTCCCTAACCTGTGTCCCCAAAAGTTCCGAGCCATCTGCTGTCTAAAATACCCTCTTCACATTTTCCCCATCAATCCCCACATTTTAAAAACCACATTTTTTTCCCCTCACAGAAAAGCCTCTCCATTAAAATATATGCATGGGGTGTATGTTTGTAGTTAAATAAAGGTTGAAATTAAATAAGGAAACCTCCACTTTGCGAAAGCAAATAATCCTGTGAGACTAGAATTTACTCATTTTTATCCCTCGTGTCACCATAGCAACTTCAGGTGTACAAAATGAAAAATTTGCAAAGAGAGATAATGAGGAAACGAGTTACCAACGCAGATGCATCAGGACTACACAGGTACACAGTACGTCCAGCTGACAGGTCAGTATTCCTATGTTACATACAGCATTCAACCAGTGAGAGCCCTGGAGGTGGTACTTTTTGATGTTACCATGAATGAAAAGGATAAAGCTCTTCTAGATATTTCTTAAGTTTTAGAACAGAGGAGACAATCTGATGAGATATAATCAAGATGTAATAAGTTATAAGACATAATACGCTAAAAGATATAATAACCTAACTATTCCCCCCAAAACCTGAGATGTCTGATAGCATAAACTACGAACGACAACCTTCTTTATGGAGCGTAAATTGCACTTCAGATGAGTTCTTTAATGGGGCTCGGATCAAGCGGAATTAATACACGCTGCAGTGGTGAGATAAAGATCAAGGAGTCTTGACAAGAATGAGGGATGTGAGGGGAGAGGAACTATTATGTGGAACTATTATCTCCGTTACCTTTATGTACCATACAAGTCCTGGTGGTGGAGGTGAAAAACGAGAGATGTCATTCGATCGAATGGGGAGTAGTGTAAATGTCACCTGCTTTTCAGGGACGTTCTGCATACACCAGAGACTCCCGCTAATGACTGTGGTGCTGTTCTGATTTATCGAATGATGTTTCAGAACACGCATCCTTTGTGCACGTTGGCCCGGTGCATTAATGCAGAAGCGTCAACGTGCCTACATGAAATGAGGTCCTAAGTAAATACCACATCCACTGACACATAGCAGGAGACGACTAGCTCCTACTGGCCTTTCGTTATGTGTTGATCATGCTGTCATGGCTTGGGATGTTATCATGAGGCTTCTGTTTGCTGTGATGTTTTGAATTGTGTGAAGTGACCACCATTCTAAAAAAAAAAAAACAAACAAAAGAAATGAGACATTAATATTGTAATATTAACATTATAAACAATAAAACAAATAAAATCAATTCAGATGACAAGTGAACGTAACACTGTACTGGAATTCCAGAACTGTCCAACATTGTCACATACAAAGCACATTTCCTGCTTCGGAACAACGGTTGGATCGTTGGAAGTTATATCCAGTAATTAAAATGACATTTTTGTCCATGCCTGCGGCTTCTGCTTTCGGGTGTGTGTGTGTGTGTGTGGGGGGGGGGGGGGGGGGGGGGGGGCATTTACGTCTCTTAAGAACCTGTCAAGATTATTAAAATAAATAGCCCTTCCAGTCTTTTGTTGTTCTCTTGTCCATAAAATACACCCCCCCCCCCTCGCCTTCCCAAGCCCCTAACGCCCCCCCCCCCCCTTGCACCAGAGAGTGTGCAGAGGGAAGAAATGCACACGTGGCGTGAGCTCTCTGCCTGCAATGCAGAGGCTGTCGGAGCACAGATTGATTTGTTACTTTTGAGACAACGCCGATCCATTGCTGAGGCTCTCGACGTCAGCACTCGCCTCCCGGTTTTTAGTGGGGGGTATGGAGAACGAGGTGAGAGGGATATGGTTGTTTTTTTGTTGTTGTTGTTGTTGTTGCACGCTTTAGCTCTTGTCTCTTTAAAAATTCACCAATGTGGAGTCTTTTTCTCAATAGATCAAGTATGTCGTGAAGTAATGTATTGTGTAAATGCACTGCCTTTACTGGCATGGAATTTCTTTCTTTCTTTCTTTCTTTCTTTCTTTCTTTCTTTCTTTCTGTTTTTCAAGAAAACCTCATTTTCAAATTAAATTGATTCTGGGTGCATGTTTGTTTAAGTGCACTGGATCTTTATTCAGTTGGTGTGAAATTCGGAGGCTGATTGAAGACAAACTGATAGTATCCACTGGATAACAAACAGCGTGGATGGCTGAACTGATCATGTGGAATCTGTAGGTTTTACACAGTGTGTGTAAAGTCTGTGTAACAATGCGTGTAGATGGAAATTCAGAACAATTAGCCTTTAAAATTATGGCCAAGAGCTTTAAATGTAAATAGAAACGAAACAAAACCATGAATTAGGCAGGTAAGAGTGACACGCAGACAGGTACGTGTGAAGACTGTAGCATTTTAAAAGGTTGCATCTATCACTGTCTGTCAAGCTCTCTTCAGCTTAGACAGCAACCCAGTATAGTCAAGCAGAGAGGCAACCATCCACAGCAGACAGCTGATCTGTAATTCCAAAGGCAAATGATGCCTTTTGGCATACGAATCAGTTAAGGACCATAGTTACTAGTCACGTTTTTAAACCGTTTGCAATTGCAAGGCTGACAAAAGTAGTTTTGATTAGTGGTCAGCCAATCTCGACTGATCACAGGCCATGACTGTGCACAGAGAAGACTAACGTTAAAATGCATACAAAACAATGGTTAAATGCTCAACAAAGTAACAGATTTGTGAACAAAGTTCCTTCCTTACGGTAAATATTAAGGGTATGAATTTATCTTGGGCATAGACTGTATTTTGGACAGCTCAAATTCAGGATAAACGTGAGGTAAAAAAATATCCTATTTAATTTTTGGAGAGAAGTCAAAACTCCATCTGGCACATTTGGTGTCACCCCACTGCTAGGGAATGTTGCAAAGCCACAAGTTACAAGATTCTAACTCACTTAGTCTCCCATTAATCAAATCTCCAGCCTCCCTCACACTGTTCAGGCAGCAGTGTGAGGCAAAGTGATCCAGCAACAGATCTGAGTCTGCATGCCATCTGTGAGAAAGCAGTTAAGACAGATCACGAAAACTCATCCTTTTATCCACACACCATTATTCTCACTTTGGTGGCAGAGCGGGAGAAATTTGTTCATAGATAATCCTTTATAATGGTAACCAGAGAATACAGCGCGGTAAACCACCTCATATTTATTTTAGTTACACTTAAGGAGTTTTCAGGTTATTTGTTTGAAATTGACAAAGGGGTTATATGCTCTTTTTCACGTTAAAGGGCCTTGCGAATGCTTTCTTTCAAGTTATTAAATAAAGCACTAAAGCTATTTTTCTAAGAACCTTTTTTTTGTTTGGTAAATCAATATTTAATATTTATCCAATGTTTTTTTTTTTTTAATCCAGCAAGTATCAGTTTGTAACTGTTGATGTCTGACAGAATGAAAATAGCTTTACATCTAGTCGCAGACCAATCATAAAAGACGTTTCTTTGTCCCACCTCCTGCGAAAACGAATCAGAAGACTATTAACCAGACCGTATGGACGACCTTGTGCAGACTAGGACTAGGTTTTTGACATTTAATAAATATTTATTACGGAATTCAGTTGTAGGATATTGACCCAAGTTAATGGCACAGTAAATCGACGTAGTTTTGAGTTCATTTTCATTATGGGAAATGGGCGTTTTTTTTTTTTGTGAAATGTGACAAAGCTAAAAATTGACTTGATGGATTGAAAAAATTCTCAGATGTACTGGCAAATGTCCAGGTGAGTGTTGTAATGAACCTATATTTCTAAAACAGTCAACCTCCTCTTTAATGGAACTGTCCCCTTCAGAAAAAATCAGCGGTAGTAAAGGTGAATGGTGAATGATTGATGTGTAATACATATTTTAAACTGGGCCACAGGTTCAAGGTTTAAAGTGCTGGACTTTAGCTGCAAACCTGACAGAACATTTGCCTATATGCGTATCATCACAATATTGTGTATGTATTCTGTTTGATGGGGTTATGAACACTGCAAGCGTTTTGCGTCCAAAAGGTCATACAGTGTATGGTGACATTTGCCACATCTAACCCTAACCCTAACCCTAACCATAACCGTAACCCTAAAACGCAAAGATTAATCCTGTTCATTGTGAAAGCAATCATTGATTTACAATATAATGCTTCCACAGTAATTGCAAAATATTGACTTATGTACTGCAGAGACTCATAGTCTTCTGTGTGCAGGAATGGGCCAACCATCCTTAGGCCTTTCTATTCTCTCTAAACAGACACAACCAAACTCCACTATTCTAAAGGAATGCACCAGCTGTCTTTCCTAGTGACTGAACAAACAAAACAAACTTCAGAATTCTAAAGCTGACCTTAGAACGTTTAGATTTTCTCTTTTTTTGCGCCGGGCCCAGTGTCAAGCTAAAACTTTTCCTAACACATGATGTCGTATGTGCAACATTCAGTATCCTGTTAAGGACATTTTGACATGTTTTCTACCCATAAATCTGATGCTTCTGGTCCTGAATAATGACTGGCTGAAATGAATTCATTGTACAGTCACACCTCTGATGTATTTAACTGTTTTCTGTCTTGTTAATACCTATCACTGCTCTAAACTCTCTGTTGCCTAGTAACTGTAACATCATCTGTAACAACATTTGATGTAAATGCTGTATTAATACACATATTTTGCTCATTAAAAGCGATTTTTCATTAAATGTGACATTACTTGTGTCTTTAATGTGTGGAAACCGTTTTATAAAAACAACATGAGCTGTGTCATGCTTTCATTATCAGCTATGTTCATGACAAGACATGACCTTGACTGCCTGTCTCCTTCGTGTTGTTTTTCTTTTACCAAAACCAAAACAAAAACCAAACCAAACCAAAACAAAACTTCAGCTGTCTTCGTCTACTGCGTGTACCATGCGCTTTTATTTCCCATAGTCATAAAAGGAGAAGTATGACTCTCACCTTGTGTCAGTTTGAGTAACATGTCTTCCACCTCCATGATGAACGAGCTATCCTGGGGCGGTTCTCTCAGAAACATGTTAATATTTTGACGTGATACAAGTAAGAGTCTCATAGCGGTTTCAGCTTCACATGAAACATCAGAGACCTGTCTGGCGATGTTTTCACGCTTTAAAAACACACGTTGACAGTGACGACTCTTTTCCTTTTGGTAGCTGTGACAGCTCACATTACACTATCAGACAACGACTGCCTGTCCCACTTTGTTTCCAGTTAGACTTTTTAAATTCATTTAATTATTTCATTTCATTTTTTTTTTTTAAATTAAAAAAAAAATAATTTTAGCATGAGCTGAGATTTTGTTAAACAGCTGACGTTTAAAGATGTCTTTACATTTTCTTCTTTTGTTTGTCGATGAACGTGCCTGCGTTCCTAAACAGTGCTAAAACCCGATTACTGTCTCTAAAATTTTAGTTAGGATAAAAGCAGTGTTGCATTAGGATGGCTAGACTTCTTTTTTGAATGAATAATGAATAAATTATTTGGTATAAGGAACAAACTCGGTATCTCTTTTTGATCTGAGTCTTCGAAAGGAGAACACACGTTTGTGCCTCGGAACTATAAACCTTGAGAATCCAATTTTGGTCTGGAATCTTTTATTTACGGTGCTATCCATCAAAGTGCCTTTCTCACAGTGGTCTGGAGTCAACAGTGTGAACCACGGGTACCCCCCCCCCCACCCCCCAAAAAAAACTGTATTCCAGGCCTCCATTTTGTCCTTTGTTGATGATAGAAAGATGGACTGCTTTGGTGGTTGTAACGGGTGTTGATAACCAGTGACCTTCACAGAAATTAAAAAAAAAAAACAAACCCTCACATCCCAGCCTTTAGAAATGGAGAAATGGAGAAACGAATGTCCTTCCAGGTTTGTTCCCTTTTTTTCTTTTCTTTTCTTTTCTTTTCTTTTCTTTTCTTTTCTTTTCTTTTCGGTGCCGCTGTGCATAATGACTGGTTAAACATGCAGGCTGTATTATGCAGTCAATGCTAAACTAGTTTCGAAATGTTCAGTTTCCACTTTCAGGAAATGTTGCCTTGACCTCTGGTAATGTCTTTTTGCAGCATTTGTATTCATTCCCGAATTTCTGACATCAATTTTACAATTCATTACATTTCTTTTAGAGCAATGTCAGCTGTCTGCGACTTAGATGACATATTTTGTACATAACTTTGAAAAGGTCCATGTCTCCAACCCAAATAAAGACTGGTCAACATAATTTTCCAGAGCTGTTTACATGGCAGGGAGCACTCCTGACTCCGTAACACATTCCAGACTCTCCGTGGCTCTTCCCCGGCACTTTGCTCTAACCCCAGCACCCCGGGGTAAATGACTGGAATATGGAGATTAAACTCTTTATTATCACACGGTGTCGCACGGAATAATTTGCCCTATCTCGGAAAGTCAAAAGCATGTCACAATAGTGTTTTGTATTAGGATTCTGGGGCCACTGCTGAAAACAGGGAACTCGTAATTACGCTGCGGTTAACAGTCAAGGGTAATTAACCAATACAGTAGGTAAGGTGAGACAAATTTGTACAAATTATGCATGGAAATTTAGTCGGAATCTGCCAGCTTGTCATGAATATTCCCTGTTGGGAAAGGACGGGAGAGGTATTTGCCAAAACAACACGAAGGAACAAGGACTTAAAAAAGAAAAAGTCTTATCAAAACAAAATGACAAAAAAGGTTACACAGTATGAATTAGTTCCCGCTTAGAGATTATTAAGTCAACGCTTGGTGTTATTAACATGAGTAATGCAGTTAATTAAGATATTAATCTCGCAGTTGGGTTAATATGAATTCATAAATAAACAGTGTGGGTGAGTAACGAGACTAGACTATTCATTCCACGTTCGGCTGTGTTCCCTGTCTCTCCTGAAGAGGCCATTCCAAACAGCTGGGGGCTCAACACCCTCTGTGTTTTCTGAGGATTAAGAGAGAGTGAGAGACAACACGCTCGTATCAGTGTGAACACATAGTTAAGGATTAGACTACAGTCCTTTACTCTAGTTCTCTCCATGTGAACCCATGGACACTAAAGACACATTTATGCAGTGCTTTGATAATATACTAAGAATACTGTGGAAGCATCTAGTGCACATATTATAAATATACTGTATTTATATAGACAGATAGTTAGAGATATATAAATATAATGTTATATTTATCTTTTTCATATATGCATAATGTTATTTTCTTTATCAACATAATGCATGCATATTATAAATAAACTAAATGAACATACATACATGTGTGTGTGTGTGTGTGTGTGTGTGTGTAAATACATACACACACACACACACACACACACACACACACACATATATATATATATATATATATGAGAGGGAGAGAGAGAGAGAGAGATAGATATAGATAGATAGACAGATGGACAGATAGATAGAGAAGTAGATTGATTTGATGGGCCATTGCTGGTTATGATGCAAAGCTGGTATGGTAAACAACAGAATCATTCAGCTACTGTTTCCCAGCAGAAGTTTAGAATACATAACCTATGTAGAAGGTGAGCAATAGTTTTCAGGCTATTGATTTCTCAATAATTAATGCCTGCAAATAGCTCTCTCTTATCTAAAACACTCACTGTGAGAGATAATACACCGGCAACGAAAACGGTCTGTGCAGATAAAAACAAGTGTGCTGGAAAATAATCAACTGAATTTTCGGTCTCAAAGTGTTCCTTGCGGGCCGGCGTTTAACATATTCCCCATGTCTGCTCACGGATGAATCCCAAAGGATGCATATTTCAGCTCCCCTGTCGGGACGGACTGCCGACTCAGTCCTATTGGATAAGGGCCTTATGATGGTTCTTAAATTAACTACTCTACATAGATCACCACAGGATGGTAATCTTGAGTAATCTATAACACCTTTCTGTCTTCTTCGCTCTGCACTTCAAAAACCCATTCTACCTGTAATTCTACTGTATATCAGTCATTCGGCTGGATTTCCATCACCTATAGTATATACTGGCAGATACTGAAGTACTGGTGTTTTAGTGCAATCATTTTTTTCAATACTACGTCATACATATATGGATATAGGAAGAGTGCAGATTTTAAGTTTATGAGAAGACAAGAAGACCCCGCTGCGGCAGAGAGGAAAGACTGGTTTGAGGATGTATCAGATGTGGAAAGTGTCTTGGCTGGTGGTTTTGTTAGAGTGTACAGTGTGCAGTCTGATCAAGGTGTTAGAATATGTGCCCTTGGTTTTTAAAAAGTTGGCATGAAACAGGCTTTTCAAGGCAGGGTGAGTGCAACGCTGTCTTTGATATACAAACACTGACGTTAATAGGATTAAAAGGATTCAAGATGAACGGCACACTACAAGTGTAATAATCTCCTTTCCCAAATCTGGACGGAGCTGCTTTAAACCGATCTGACTCACCAGAGTTGGGTCGGGCCTTTGTTGAGGGGGATTTTTTTTTTCTTTTTTTCTTTTTTTCACTCCCTGGGAGGAGGTATTGGTTGTCTACAAATAACGGTTTGAATGATTCATCTTGGGAGGTCATTTGGAAAGTGCACGTGTTTAGAATCTAATGACCAAGAACCTAATGATTTTATCGACTGTGTCTCTATCACGCAAGAGGCTTTTTTTTTTTCTTTTTTTTTTTACAAATGACTTAATTCCAATTATGCCTTTGCACCATAAGCATAAGATGGAGTCTGGCCTACGCATGAACGCCACAAACACATGGAGCCATGTCTGAATCGTGGATCAAGGATTCATCTGACGATTTTGCAATAACGAGAGCTCGAAAAAACCCGGCGCAATTAATTTCCCGTCATAAATCTGGCTTTTGAAACGAAATGGGTTTTTTGGGCTTTTCTGAGCTGGCAAGCACTTTGGGATTCATGGGGCTTAATTAGTAAATTGATTAATTTTAATGAAGACCTTGTTAATTTTACATTGATTAATCATAAGCAAAACAGTGTAATCCTTCATTGTTAAAGTTTTTCATTAATTTATGCGTATTCTCCCGCAGCCCCCTAGACACTGAATCAGATAGAGAACTGACTTTGAGACTCTGAGCAACATTTATGGGCCATAACTTTAACGGCCATTGCGCAAAAGGAGGCTAAATACATGTCCGCTCCGTTTACGCGGCTGAACAGAAGGGCATTTACAAAGAAAGTTTTGGATCCTTGTATATCTGTCGAAAGCAGTATATCTTTGAAACGATTTACAGAAGGGGATGTTGTTGTTTTACGGTCTATATTTTTGCCGTCGCGTCCGGCGCTGCTTAGTCGATTGTATATTTGCTTGGGTACGTCCCGTTTCGATTTACAGGCCGAAGCATGCAAAGCGTTAATCAAGAACCCGGAGGTCTGTGATAGTCCATCAGCACTCATTTTCAAGCAGGGGCATCTCTTTGCTCTTTCCACCAGCAGCAGGTCTCCCCTGAGTGCTGACTGGAGAAAGGTAGTGGAATGACGGTACGTTGTGTGGGAGTCTTGCTGAAAGCAGCTTAATTGCTTTTGAGCAATACCCTTGTCTTCTCCCATTCCCATCATTCCCACATCTCCCCCCATGCCGCCCCACCCCCCCACCCCCCGCCCCCAACCACCACACCTCTGCAACGCCATCCTGGGGTCTGCTACTGAACATCAGACCTTTTTTTGGTTTGTTTGTTTGTTAAAATAACATATGCTTCTATAAGTCCTTTAGCTACTCATCTCATCTCAACTCATCATGATCAACTCTGTCTCTCTGTCTAGCTGAAAACAAAGGAAGGAAGAGTACACACACACACACACCCACACGCACAGACACACACGCACACACACACACACACACACACATACAGACACACAGGCGCAATAAATCTGTGTTTGTGGTGAGGGCGAGAAGGCCTGACTTCCAGAGCTGTACAGCCATGAAGAGTAGTCATTGTTTGGGAAGAGCTGATAAGGCAGTTCTCCTGTTCTCCGGCATGTCGGAGAACTGCTGGATCCAGCCCAGTGCACCCAGACTGCTCACCGTTCCATGTGTCTTATACTCCCATGCACTGCTGAAGTGAGAGAGTGCTGGATGGAAATTTCAAGACACAAGTGATATTGCAGAAAAGTCAGCTCATTGTGAAAGAATGAGTGACACTGTACATATGAAAGAAAGACAGACATCAGTGTATCTCTTTGCTTGTGTAATTCTTCATTATGCTAAAATAGAAAAAGAAAGCGTCGGCTGTTTGCGTAGAAAAAAAAAAAAGAGATAGAGAGGTGAGTTTGACCGTATAAAGCTAGCTTGACAGTCTCGCCCAAAAGTTTCGCTGATGTTTACCTAGAGGGTCACTTTGAGCATTTTAAACAGGGAGAGCAGGCATCGCTTTTGATGAATCCTGTTTCAAAGTGCTGAGATCAACATGCTATGATTTTTCATTGAGTGGAGAAAAGCATTCTGGCTCAGTGGATTTGATAATGAATTAAAGATGCGATTCAGAATTGAATCAGACCAGGATCAAATGAGTGTTTAAATGTCTGAGTCTCTTCCTCCCCGAGTACTCTTCCATGCCTCCTTTACCATCTGTGTCTGTTTATTACAGTTACTAAAATCCCTGTGGCACTGGAAAAGTGTAGAGGGATGAGCCAAACAAAGCTCACACGAATGCCTTGTGGCGGCAGTTCTGGACTCCGGTCCTGCGGAGCCCCAAGACGGCGCATTCCGCCCCCAGCGCAGCGTTATCATACCTGATTCAACTTATGTACTGATTAATGAGCCTTTGCCTTGGTGCTTGGCATTAACCAAAAACTGCAGCTTATTGGGTCCCCAGGACTTGGAGATGACATATACCGCCTCATGGAGTCTTCATCAGAAACGCTTTTAATCCCGTTAATTAAGACAGCACCGCCACAAGGAAACGGAACACAGCCGAGAACTGGGAAGTGCTGAGTGCTGAGGGCCTGATCATTCCTATACTTATAAAGTTTACCTTACAAATGCACTCAATGGCTTCTTTATTAGGAACATCCACCCTGAAGGTGCATCGTGTCGGCGGACAGTCAGAGGCTTCGGCCGTCAGAAGCGGGCAAGGGGAGTGGGATTCAAGTCCTGAGAGACAAACTGTAATTCAGGGCCTTTTAAGTCTTTCACAAAATGGGTCAAACGTGAGCAAGCAGGGTATTAGAGATAAGACTGAGACATGATCCAAATAACAGGCAGTGGTCAATACGCCGGATCAATGAACTAGGAACAGGCAAAGACGATCAAAAGACATGGAATGCTTGATCGCGGAATGCCGGAATACACGGCTCAGAGGTCACAATAACGAGAGACTTTGCACGGTGAAAAATGAAACTCGGGAGTATTTATATAGGGAGAAGTAATCAAGAACTAATAGAAAACAGGCATCAGTGGTTATTGAGTAATGAGTCCACTATAGTGATGGTTTGTTGGCAGGCGAAGTTGATTGTTGTCATGGTAGCACTGACGGAGAGAGGAGACGGAGGCAGGACAGCGGCCCATCTGTCGCCATGCACAATTTCTCTTTACCATCCTCTAGCCATTCATCCGTGGTCAGTTTCTGATCACAGCACTTCTGTTGTCTGGATATTTTGGTGGTGATGGACCACTCTTAACCCAGCTGTGACACCGACATGTGTAAAAACTCCAGTCTCACTGCTGTGCCCAATACAATTACCCAAGCGTGACACGCCCACTACCATGCCATGTCACCACCATGCCAGTCTCACTGCTGTGCCCAATACAATTACCCAAGCGTGACACGCCCACTACCATGCCATGTCACCACCACCACGTCAGTCTCACTGCTGTGCCCAACACAATTACCCAAGCATGACACACCCACTACCATGCCAGGTCACCACCGCGTCAGTCTCACTGCTGTGCCCAATACAATTACCCAAGCGTGACACACCCACTACCATGCCATGTCACCACCGCGTCAGTCTCACTGCTGTGCCCGATACAATTACCCAAGCGTGACACACCCACTACCATGCCATGTCACCACCATGTCAGTCTCACTGCTGTGCCCGATACAATTACCCAAGCATGACACACCCACTACCATGCCATGTCACCACCACCATGTCAGTCTCACTGCTGTGCCCAATACAATTACCCAAGCATGACACGCCCACTACCATGCCATGTCACCACCACCATGTCAGTCTCACTGCTGTGCCCGATACAATTACCCAAGCGTGACACACCCACTACCATGCCATGTCACCACCGCGTCAGTCTCACTGCTGTGCCCAATACAATTACCCAAGCATGACACGCCCACTACTATGCCATGTCACCACCATGTCAGTCTCACTGCTGTGCCCGATACAATTACCCAAGCATGACACGCCCACTACCATGCCATGTCACCACCACCATGTCAGTCTCACTGCTGTGCCCGATACAATTACCCAAGCGTGACACACCCACTACCATGCCATGTCACCACCACCATGTCAGTCTCACTGCTGTGCCCAATACAATTACCCAAGCATGACACGCCCACTACCATGCCATGTCACCACCACCATGTCAGTCTCACTGCTGTGCCCAATACAATTACCCAAGCGTGACACACCCACTACCATGCCATGTCACCACCACCATGTCAGTCTCACTGCTGTGCCCAAAACAATTACCCAAGCATGACACGCCCACTACCATGCCATGTCACCACCACCATGTCAGTCTCACTGCTGTGCCCAAAACAATTACCCAAGCATGACACGCCCACTACCATGCCATGTCACCACCACCATGTCAGTCTCACTGCTGTGCCCAAAACAATTACCCAAGCGTGACACACCCACTACCATGCCATGTCACCACCACCGCGTCAGTCTCACTGCTGTGCCCAATACAATTACCCAAGCATGACACGCCCACTACCATGCCATGTCACCACCACCATGTCAGTCTCACTGCTGTGCCCAAAACAATTACCCAAGCATCACACGCCCACTACCATGCCATGTCACCACCACCACGTCAGTCTCACTGCTGTGTTGAGAACGGTCTGCCACCCAAATAATATCCAGTCAGCAGTGGTCCTGCAGTCAGAAACTGACTGTTAATGAACACGGAAATTGCACAGGGCAACAGTCTGTCCTTGTACACCTATATAGTGTAGCTAAAAGATAGGTAAATGAAGTGGCCAGTAAGTTTAAGTCTCGAGTAGATTCTAATAAAGTGGACAGTGGGTGGATATTGTGATGCCTAAAAACTGCTAATTTGTATAGGGATAAATGTGAACAATAATAATTATTAATTAATAACAGTTATATTAATGTACTTATTACAGCAATGACCTCTTATAGCCATCAGCTTGCACTGGAACAGGTTTCAGATGATGGTTAGTATATATTTCCAACTAATACTTCAATATGTATTCATCAAGGTTACAAAGAAAATCTTAGTTATCAAAGATTTTGAAAAAAAGGTGTGAAAACCAAGTAGCAGCAGATCGAATGATGAAGCATTACGTTAATACAGCTTAAAGGCTTGTGAACATGCTGAATATTTGTAACTGTAATCAAACTTTAATTATCGAGAGAACATGAAAAATCCCTAAAATATTGCATAGAGTTATGACTGTAAAACAGTTTGGACCTCTGAGAAAGTTAAAGTTTGATTATTGCCAGCAGAGGCATCTTCCTGGAGTGAACGTTGGATGAACGTTGGAAAACTGCAGTTCTTTCAGCAGAGAAATGAATCATTCGGGGCAATTCCTGGAGCCACTGTGAAGGACGAGAAGCCGCAATAACACAAAAAAAAAAAAAATACGCCAGCTGACACCGTCACCTTCAAAGAGCTCCTGAAAGCTCCTGTTCCACATATTTGATTTGCTTCAGTTCAAGGCCAGGTCTGGCCACGCAATTCACAGTCCAACATACCTCAGACTACCCCCTGTCAGACCTGCAACCCACGAATACAGTGCCACCATCTCCTTTTCTTCTCAGGGTGTATTATTCTTTCGGTAGCCTTTTGTTCAAGACAGAAGCTTTGCAATATCCCATTTGATGCCATATCATGACAGCTGGCTTAGGCAAACTGGATTAGCAATGCTATTCTACACTTAAGAGCTCTCTTTTTTGCAAATGGTATGATTAAGAGATTATGGTGACGGAAGGGTAGGGCGTAATTGTCAAACAGTTAGGCTAAGCAGCATTCTGACTGGTATCATTAGAGCTGGTTGAATGGTCTGAGAACAGATAAAATGGAAGAGAGTGATAAAGTGCCGTGTTGAATGAAATCTTTTTTTTCCTTTTTTTTCTTACCCACCTTTAAGTCGACGCCATAAAGAAAAAGAGAAGAGACTTCTGTTTTAATCCTATACAGAAGTTAAACATGTGGATTTTGACTGTGTGAGTGGAATGTGAGACACGATGTGTGTGTGTGTGTTCGTAGAAATCAGGTGTGTTAGACGCTGTGTGTTTCTCTTTTGATGGGAGACTGTGAGACTGTGTTGGCTGAGATGAATGTCAAGGACCTGAAGACTGAGAAAGAGGAGGAGAGTAATAGAAGAATTCATTATTGTCCAAACACCTGGGCCTTGTAAGTGCTGGGAACTTATGGCTCACTAACGCACGGAAAACGTCCGCTTACTCCACTATGTCCCACAGCTGGGTTTCACTTTGGATTACTTTCATCTCAAAGATCTGACTATCAACCTCTCAACAGTCACTGGGCACCAATGAAATTTAAATGAAGGCGGCAAATGGTTCTTAGCACAGTGAACAACCTCAGGAACTCCCACCGTAGCATCCCACACATAAATAGGAGGTGTGGGCTGCAAAACCTATATGTGTCACTCTTCCTATAATTCACATGTTACCTTAAGTTAAGCGCCACTGGAAATAGAAATATGCTATATTCCTGTTACCTCACATGGGTGGAATACATCATGTAATGATATATGATAGCAGAGCTTTAAAGTGTTAAAGAGCCATGACTTTAAAAAAAAAATATTGAACTAGTTGGAAATGATAACTTTCAATACTAACAGTAATTCTTTGCAATGTTGTCATCAGTACTGCTGACAATAGCATTTTTAAACAAACAGACAAAAAAAAAACCCATTTAAAATTGTTCTCAGTTTCTAAGTTTAGGCTCTTGGAAAAGTTCTCAGCAAATATTCAGGAACAAAGTGGTCTGAACTTTGCTGAAAGGTTCCAGAGTGTTGCGATGCTCACTGAAAACACTGAAACATTAAAAACCACGTATTTTTCCGCTGTGCTAAAAATGTGGTTAACAGAATATGTTTTCAAAAACAACACATAGCTTGTATATGCTGCATATGCCATTTGCAATACATTTCAGCCCTCATCAAAGTACAGAGATCTCAGAGAATCCATAACAGATGAAGAAAACCCACTTCGCGCTTGTTTTAAAGAGAAATTTGGTTGATTTATTTTCAACTAACGTTTTTTTTTATTATTATTATTCTGAGCCTTTTCAGATCCAAACCAGCGGTTCCGGTGTATTCTCCATTCACTGAATTTTATTTGTTAGGTTCATCGTGCATAGGTTAATATTTTTTTTCCTCTGAGTTTGGGAAAGATGTGGTGGATCTCTTTAAAGAAGGGATGGGTGGCACACTATAAAAGGACAAGAAGAGGCACTAAAAAGATTTGAAGCCATTTTCATCCTAATGACATTAATTCCTCATTACTCTGAGAAGACATTCAGCTGCATACTTAAGGGAGAGGCTTGGAATTGTGATTAATGACAGCACACTGTAAATTACAGTTGGTGAGAGTGTGTGCGTGCATGTGTGTGTGTGAGAGAGAAAGAGAGAGAGAGAGAGAGTGAGTAATGACAGAATCTCACTCATGAGTCAACCAAATGACCTCCATAGTTCAAATAAAATCAGCCGAATGCTTGGCTTTTGTTCCCGGGCTTTGCTGTTGTTAAAATGCAGGGCATGTTCTCTACTTTCTTTGTATTAGTGAATAGGTTGTTATTAGTATTCAACCAGACGGCCGCAAGCACTTGAAGATATTTATGAAACACATTAAATCCAGATACTGAAATTCATTTCCTCACAGATCTGAAGCAGTGTGTGAAATTAAATACATTTGCCAGGTGCAATATTCTCAATTTATGCAGTACATATACTCTAAAACCGATAAGGCGTACAAAGAGTTATTGAATTTCTGAAAAATTGTGTCAGGATGCAGGAGGTCTGGGGCACTCATAAAATGACCGTGCACATCTCCGTCCAGTAGATAATTACTAGAACAGAAATATCAAAATTTAATAAAAAATGAAGTCAAAAAAAGAGAGAGAGACCACACCTACCTGTAGGTTCATTAACTGAATATGTTTTCAAAAACAATATGGCGTCAATTCTGTAGCTTATTTGTGGTGGATGCACCATTTGCCACACATTTCAGTTTTCATCAAAGTACAGAAGATCTCAATCAAACCATAACAGATTAGGAAAACTCGCTAGGGCTTGTTTTAGAGAGAAATTTCGTTGATTTATTTACTAAAAAAAAAAAAAAAACGCATTCAGCATTCAATCCACACACTCTATTCCATTAGATCGTATAAACACTCATTAAATTCACTGAGCTGTAACTACAGTCCCTGCACTTTTAAATGAATTCTTCTCTCCTTCTGAATAAACATGTTTGCCCTTGACTTATCGGCTGTACTTGAAAGGAATAGGAATGGGCAGCTGTCCCGTGGGGCCGGACAGAAAGGCTAGATATGATCCACTGTTCAGATGTGGTCATTTAGATTGGTCAACACTGAGGGAATTCCCACAAGAATTCTATTTCAATAAAGTCGGTGTGTGTTCTGTGTGTGTGTGTGTGTGTGTGCGTGTGTGTGAGTCAGATAGAAATCGAGAGAGAGAGATAGAAAATGGGAGAGAGAGAGAGAGAGAGAGAGAGAGAGAGAGAGAGAGAGAAAGATAGCTCGAGGTAGACAATGAGAGAGAGAGAGAGGTAGAGAGTGTGTGTATGCCATGTAAGGACAAATTTGTTCTTGTTTTTTATTTTCTGTTTGCATGCATTTTTAATTGTCTTCAGGAGTCGCTGAAGTTAACATTCATTAAGCCTTGGTGTGGTGTCCATTGTCTTTAAAATCTTGCAGTCAGTCAGTCGGTACAACGTTTGACTTTGAGATTTCTCCTAACTAACACAAATCATCATGTGGCACTTTTTTTTTTTGGCAGAAAATTACACCCTGATTAGAGATTCCAAGCTTTGCTCTGCACAACACTAATTGTAGATGGCACTGTGCCACAGATTCACAGATGGCCCATGGGTTTCTTCTCTCACACCTTATGTTTTGTATGTATGGAAAGGTGTCTGTGTGGCAGCGAGGCAAACTGGAGCTTGAGGGATTAAAAGAATATTGTACTTTTTCATTAAGGGACAAATCATGAGGTCATGCTTTGATGTGTGAGGAAACAAAGTTGTCAGTCTGACAGCTGACAACTTTGTCTGACAATTCTTCATATTTTTTTTTTCTCCCCATAAAATACCCATTTTCTAAATGGCGCATTTTAATTATGATAAATCTTGTTTGTTTTGTTGGTTTGTTGATTTGGTGCATATTTATTGGTTGAATATTTGAATACGTGACTAAAAGAGGTGAAACGTCTGACAGATCAAGTCATTCATGTGATTCATGCTCAATATTCTTCCTTACAGTGTATTTGTGACCAGAGGACGCCCATCTGGAGAGAATGGTATGTGTGTTCGGTTTGTCTTTACAGTGACAAACATTTAGAAACGAAAAGGAACAGATTGATGGGGTTATTCAGGGCTCCTCTTCCCATAACTCTACCCGTTGCACACGTGTATAAATCTAAAAAGGGTGGGGGTGGTGGAGTGTGTGTGTGTGTGTGTGTGTGTGTGTGGGGTGGGGTGGGGGGGGGGGGTCAGATGAAGAGAGAGGAATGAAACAGGTATAAATAATTTTACCTTGTTGGAGCCGTGGCAGAGTAAATGAATTAGAAAGCGAGCTACTAGCACATACATCTTATTAGACAGCATCTTATTATATATGTTCCACATCCAAATGAACAGCATTTGTAAATATTTGAATTGTGTCATTTGTCTAGTTGGACGGGTGTGCTGGAGAGAGTTGTGGGAGCTGATATTCTATAAGGATGTGGGCAGATCAAATTTAATTAAACCTTATTACACATTTCACCACTGCTGGGAATAAAAGCAAAGCAAAGCAAACAAATACACACACACACACAAACAAAAACAATGTGACTCGAATAGTTCTTTATCCAGTCATGAAAATTTGCATGTGTAAATGAAAAAAAAAAAACATATTAAGAGGAAAAAATGCCTAATATACAGCATCCTAACCTTCACACAGACAATGGTAAAAATGATCTCTTCCCAACTTCTGCGAGATTTTCGGTCAATACCATGGTAATTGGTAGGCCTATGTTCGACATAAACGATGGCCCGATGGCCCGGGACCAGTTAAAAAGTGTGTCGGGCAAGCTCATTGGCCAGTCGCTGGCCTGTTCGGGTCAGTGACAGTGTTTTCGCCAACCACGAGTCACGAGTCAGTTCACCTGTGATGCTAAAGCTAACCCTCCATTCCCCGACAAGTTTTTTCTTGTGGTCAGTATTTTCACTTAGTAAAAGTTTCATCTTAGCCAATAGTCTGAAAGTACTGTCAAAGGAAGTGTATGAGGCTACTGAAAGAAAGAGGGGGTTTCTAGTGTCAACACAGTAGACCTGTGTGGAGAAAGCTAATTCACCGATGTCGGGAGGCATTTCGCATGCTTAGTAAAAAACAAACTCTTTTAATTGTGATGTTGTATTAATTTGATGATTAAGTCAGGGATAACGGTTGACGAGCTGTCCCGATATGAAAATACTGGACAATACTGGCATGCATAGTAATAAACGAGCTTTGAATGGCCTTGTAAGAGAAGCAGATATCATATTTTGTTACCTCGGTTAATTGTGGTGTTGTGTTAGTTTGGTGATTGTCAGGGTTGAAGGTTGACTAACTGAAATACTGGACATGGCGCCGGGAAATTCTGCCTCAAGTCGTGGAGTATGCTCCGCCAATGCCTTTCACTATGTGTTTAAGCCTATGCACATACGCCTGCATATGTACGGAGAAAATGTTATGGTTAATTTAAAAAAAAAAGCCCACCTGTTCGTGTGTTTGTTCGTGTGTTAGCTTGTGTTAATTTGGTGATATCGCCGGAGGTGCGAGAACTTGCCATCACTGCTCGCAGTGAAAGGTCCATAGTTCTCACCGAATGTATTAATATGAATGAAATAAAAAATTAATATTAAAATCTTTAAAATGGTCGAGGAAGAAAGTTCTTTGTTGTTTGGACAAATCATGGCAATGTAAATACGATTAATAAATGAACAGTTTTAGAGATTTTTTTTGTCTCTTTTTTCCAGGCCAGTGAAAATATAAAAGGCAACAGCAAAACTCTGATCTGCTGGCCTGGGGGGCCAGTGGGGGAAAAATGTTATGTTGGACACTGGGGGCGGGGGGTTGGGGTCACAGTTGAGTATGATGACCTGAATGCTCCATCAGTAGAAAGAGTTCCAAGACAGTGTAGTGTCTTCTTTTTTTCCCTCTCACCATGGACTACAGGAAGAATGAACTCCACATCAGAGGACTTGTTTTTTTTACTGGTTTCAAAACAAAATGTATACTCTTCATTTCTGGCATCCCTTCAAAAGAAGATCTGAGTATGACTTTGACAAAATGGCTTGTTTTTCCCTTTTAGCTTTTATTCTTTTCAGTGTCCCTCAATGTTGTGTGTGCGTGTGTGTGTGTGTATATATTTCTTTTTTTCAGTTTCACCACTGTACACTCACTCTCACTCACTCACTCATTATCTAAGCCGCTTATCCTAATTAGGGGTGGGGGGGGGGGTGCTGGAGCCTATCCCAGCGCTCATAGGGCAAAAGGCGGGGAAACACCCTGGACAGGCCGCCAGTCCATCGCAGACCACTGCGCAGCCCATCAATATTCTTAACATGCTTCACTCTCATGCTCCAAAGCTTAGATTAAGTGTTGATCACAAGCAGGTGAACCAGGAGTCAGGCATCATGTTCCAATGACTGGGCTCCACTACTTTCACAGTTACGCAGCTCAGGGCCAGTTCCGTGGCGACTGTGTGATGGCGTTTTGCTCGCTAGACAGGACGCAGCGCACAAAACCCTAACTCACAAACATGTAGCAGCGTCAGATCTTCATCCAAATGTGCGAGGACAGGTCAGGCGTGGAAGTGCGACCGGATAAATCCCCCGGACGTCTTCGGAATGCTGCGAGTCGACCGGGATGGCAGCAGGCCCCCGGTGCCTTGGACACACCTGACAGACATTTTGCGAGCGCGAATGCAGAAGGTCAGACAAGGATAAAATTTATTGGCCAAATATCGAAGCTGTTTTCAGAGGGGAGGCAGCTTTACCTCATGAACTCAGAAATGAATGAATGATTCCCCCATGACTTCCGGATTTCAAAATTACTTTTTTTTTTTTCTACATTCTCCTTCTGGGGGCACTCTGCCAACGTGCACCCAGGTGATATGATTTGCTTTTTCAAACCGACTGCTACTCCTGACAAACAAACTGTTACATTCTTCCCATTCATGACCAAAGATGATGTTTTTCTGTTCTCTGCCAATCTTTTATTTTCCTTTCACAGGAAAGGAAACTAAGCACATGTCAGCTCATTTGGATTAATCTAGCCTGACAGTTTCACTAGCTGTCCACCATTCAACAGAAATCTCCACTCTGGCTGTAAGACATCATTGTCACATCATGACAATAGCAGAAATATGCTTGCCGTTTGTCTATATAGATTTGTTCATAGATTTAATTTTGAAAAAATGATGTGGTTTACCGAGGCCTGGATTAACAGCTGCATATGAAAGCTCAAGTCTTGTTTGCAATTGTAATTCATTAAAGCAAATTATCAAATCGTAGTGGAAATAGAGATTTCTGTTTTATGTTCGTGTTCTCTTTACACAGAATACAAAACAATACAATACAATACAACACAATATTATGATACACACAAAACTTACATTCTTCTTCGAAATCACGAAGTGAACTTAAAACACATGTAACACAGTCCACAAATATATAAACATATACATATGTTTAAACATATACATATATATAGACACATGAATATATATACATTGCACCCTGATTAATGTTACACAAACATTTATATTTCATTTCAATTCGACATACTCTGTTCCCCACTTGTCATGCTGCAAACTGCCCAGTTCATGGTGCCTGTGGTAGTTTTCACACACTGTACACAGCTGCAGCAAAAATGTCTTTTTAACTAGATGTCGACAAAACACTTTTAGCATTCTACAGCTGATGCTTTTCATCTCGACCTTTTATCTTAAGCTTTCAAAGGGAAAATTGCTCATACCGATGGAAGAAATATCACCTCGCTCATGTCTCTTATTCCACACTGGGTTTCTTATTTTGCTCCTGCTGCCAGTCAGTAGCAGACTGTTAACAAAACAATGTAATTTCTCAACTTAAAGGGGATACAATCAATCACAGACCCGGGAGAAGCAAGCAACTTCTTGGCAACTTAATGGAGCTCTTTTTGTTACTAAGGCGACCCTTTCAATCCGAAAAGGAAATTAAGGGCAGATCTGTACTATACCAGTGCACGTACATGCCACTCACCGTGGAAGCAGAGAATGGAAGAATGCATATAGTTTACGTCAGATAAAACAGAGAGATGAAGAGATGGGAGGTGGGGGGGGGATAGAGAGACTGGAACAAAGACCCTGGTTTTCCCCTGTGTTATGTTTGATGTGTTTTTTCCCCCCCCGGAATCACAGGCATTCCATGTTCACGTCAAACTTGGCTACTCAAAGTGTCATTTAAGAAATGACTGTATAAATACCACTTTTAGAAGCAAATAGAGACATTTGTCTGGTGGCTGATTAAATAGGAATAAACCAAAAAATTCCTGAATAAATATAATATAATATTCATAACCGATAATTAACACACCATATCCTCCTCTATTCCCCCGAATATATGCAGAGATGTGTAAAGTATATCTGGAACATTCCTCAGAAATGTCATTCGCAGTGAATTTTAGATGTGAAAAGTGAGCAAAGAAAGAAAAGAGAAACCAAATGAAATTCTTCTCTTTCTTCCACACAGGTTAAAGATAGAGATAAAAGAAGAAGAAGAAGAGGAGATAGGGGGGATTTGCAGCCAAGTGTGACAGCAGTGGTGGTATTTCTCCTGAGCTTTCGCTCGGGCTTTGACTCCGGGGCTGAGTTGAATACTGAGCACCGCTGTGCCGCACTGCCGCGCTCGTTCCTTGACGATGATAAAAAACAACCTCCGTGTTTAGGACAAAGCAACGGCCTCGGCCAAGCCGGATTAATATCACTCGCCTCGCGACGGTGCTGCCCCCCCCCCACCCCCCACCTATAGCCATGCGTCTTTCTGCTGGTTTCGAGCGGTAATTACCGTCTGTACACTTAATGCTCAAGAAAAATGATTTGTAAACACGGTGACCTTTCTTTTTAATTCAACCTTTCACTTTGATATATGGCTTTAACACTGTTTCGGTCCTTTTAAGTGAGATTTCATGACCCATAACGTTTCGTTCTCTGTAATAAGGAACTGTTAAGGAATAATTATATGATGGACTCAACTGATTCACACCGAATTTATATATAGAGAATGCAGAGAACAGCTACTGAGCTAAAGAACAACTGGGGGTCTACGCTATAACATATTCTAATGGCCATGTGACACCTGAAGGCAGAGAGAGAGCACATAAATCCTTACATGCCTTAGATTTGAATTAAAGTTCAGATGAGCCATACTTCATTTACTGATTGATTAATACGGGACAAATAATGAACCTGACAAAGGTGCTCATCCATTCTATAGCTGAATGGGTAAATATCACGGATCACAAATGAACAGGCACCTGAGATCTCACCAGGAAAAAAAAAAAACACCAGCTTAATGGCCATGTAGGGTCCGCGTTATGTCATATTAATGGTCCAGGGAGTACAAAAAAAAAAAAAAAAGGAAGAGTAGTTATGGTGGTGGGGGGTGGGGGGGGGGGGTGGGGGCAAGTGCGCAAATGTGGTTTCTGCTCATGTTCAAATTCAATTAAATTATTTTTTTCCCCCCTTTCTCTCATCTGCTGAAATCATAATCTCTAAATAAAATAAATATCATTCTCTGCCTGATCAAATTTGCTCTGCAAATGTAGATAATGATGTACTATGTAATAACATTCTCTCTAATTGCACGCTGGAGCCCCTCCCACCTTTGTGATGTGTAACATTCTGCATAATTAATTGCAGGGCTTTAGCCATAATAGAATAGCTGGAGGGTCCTGCTGCAGTACTGACACACACCATTAAAATGCAAATCAAGCTCTGTGATATAAAACGGAGATCTATGTCGTCATAGACTCCAAGAGAAGAACATTAAATCAGAGCAGGGCTTTAAGTCCCAGAACTCCGCGACACACCAGCACTGTTAACCTATTCACTGCCTTGCCCAGAGAGCTTGTAGAACCAGAATTACAGAACACGGGTTAACGTGTGATCTAATTATGACCACTGCGGCTGAACAGACGTGCAGTACGTACGGATAATGAAATGAGCGGTCCAGACCTTAAAGTGAGCGGCAAATGACTGAAGCGCTCCGTTCATACGCTGAACCGCCTTTTTAGTGAAGCCTTTGATTCTGCGTTTTTGGCCACGCGACAATTAATATCAAGTTTGGACAGCTGCGGTGAGGGAGAAAAAAAAAGAAAGAAAAAGAGTATAAATCTCTTTTGAAAAAGAGGAGATCTCTGAGTCTTTTGAAAAGAATAAGATTTACAGGGAGATCAAAGTTGGTTGTCAGTCTTGTTCGCAGCAGGAAATTAAGCCAGGAGGTTATCTAGTTACAGATCTTTTTCCCGTGTGAGGGTTAACTTCATTGGTTTCCTTACACATGTCCCGTTTTTAATTCACCCAACCATTAGCCCATTGCTATTAAAAGTTATTTTTTTTTAACAATCTTTTGACTAAAATTAAGCGCACAATACATTGTATTTTATCTCTGGGATTCGTTGGGCCCTCTGGCCTTTTTCCATTTCACTGAGCTGTGCCAGCTGAGTAGGATTTTGGTATAGCGGACAGTTGGATATTTAGTATGTAATAATGACAGTCATTCATTGACCAACTCATGAACCAGGTGGCTGGGCTTAGAAAGAGGCTGTGTAATAAGAGGTGAGGGACCTGATAAATTAGGACAGAGTTATCAGACAGTCAGAGGAAATGTGGGCACAGGGTCTGGAGCCCTGTATACTTTATGAGGCCTGGAGTAATAATGGAGCAGCAGACACTCCGGATGACAACACAGAGAAACTACAGAAACAGTGGGGACCACTCATAAAACATCGGCACTGTGGTTAACTGAGTCCCTGTCTCTGCGACAAAGCATAAAAAAGTGACTCTCCGTGGGTGTGTTTATGTGTGTGTGTGTGTGTGGGAGGAAGGTTGGAAGGGAAGGTAAAACAATACTAAAACCACTGTAATACTAAGAATGTTTTTCTTAATCAGACGTACAACACTCAACACTCACAAAGCCATTTTCAAAAGCTCCGTGTCCCTTCCTCTGTCAGAAGCGACTCAAAGCAGGCAGGTGGTGATCACATGGCCAAGGCTGGGGAGGAGGTGTGTCATTCATCAGCTCAGATGGCAGGAGAGAGACGCGTTAAATCTATCGGTGGATTTTTACAGTCCCGTGGCAAGATGGTATTGAACTGGATCTCTGATGTGAGGCACTGAATCATCAGTGCTTTATTGATTTCGGTTCCTGACAGAAAAAAAAAAAAATTGAATCCCACATTTTAACACAAAGACATAAGCCTAACGGAATGACATCATCTCCAATGACCTTGCTCAGACAGAGTTAACCCAAGAGATGCACACACACCCCCGGATGATCAGAGGCACTGAGTATGACACACAGTGGCCGAGAGCCTGTTCAGGGCAAGTCGCCAGGCATTTTAGTCAGCTGGCGTTACATTTAAATATAATAGTCTGTGACTTGTGTTTAATGCCGTATGTATGTGTTATGTATCAGATATATATAAGTGGCATGTGTGGTAATTTTTACGTGATAATTAAAAAAAAATTCTGCCTGTAAGCAGTGTATTAAGCTTTGTTGTTACTGGAAAAAATCAAGAGTTAATAATACATTTGCTGAAGCCACACATGTATATCTGATTTTTTAAATGAAAAGTAGTGTTCTTCAGAGTGTAAACCTACCAACAGGAACTGAAGTCAAATTCTGCAAATGTTTAGTGCGATTGGGAGGTAGTAGGTCATTTGTGATGATGCTAACATCTGAGGCAACTCAAAGAGAGAGACAATGGTACCTTTCAGTCTATATAAAGTTTGATAAAACCGACGCAGCTTTACTGTCCATAGGACAAGCCAAAACGCCAGAAGGCAAATTTGATTGGAGCTGTCTCATGTCGTAACGCCATACTTTGTACACGAATGCACGGTTCGAAGATTGGCACTGCCTTGTTGCAAACATTGGTGTGTGGAGCTATTTTCTCTGTGTTGTCAGCACAACTCTGATTGCGAGTTCCACTTGCGCAGGCCTGTTCAGGGACAATCATTCAGTGAGGATTAAAGGACGTGAACCAAAATGACTCGGAGCTATTTTGATAGCGACAGCTAGAAACCACCAGACCCATGAACGCATATGCAAGTATTCCATTCTATACAAACCACCACCAACAACAACAATAACAACAACAATAACAATAATTTAAGATGATATTACAGAGCCATATACATAATGTATTACTGCCACATTCCGTACACCACAGATTGCGTTCCCAACTGAAGAAATGAAAACAGGCTCGACGTTTCATGGAACGTGGTCTCGTGATTTATGATGAATACAAGGTTGTATGGAAAGTTATTTACACTCACTGTTACAAAGCTTGGCCGCGGACAGCGTTATGGTTTGTACATTTTTGTACGATATGGTTCGTGGCATTTCGCATGAATTTGACGCGCAAATTTGTCGTTTCTCAACATGGTTCGTAGAGTTGCTAACAAAACTTCGTCAGACCCGCCGCTTATAAGATACATTGAAATGAACAGCGGACATACGGTATCTTCTCCACATGCTTGAATTATGCATGGGAGTACACACATCCGTTAGAGAGTGAGCCTCCTTAAAGGGATTTAAAACATAATGTCAAAACAGATTCAGTCAGGAAGATACGGCGAAATCCAATGCCCCTGGGTGAAGTCATGCAAATTTGCCATGGCAGGGACTGAGGATCAGACATGACTATATATAGGAAGGCACATTTGTACCCCCTGGATGTGGCGACAGGATTCAGCGATGGGCTTTTGTTGTTGTGATGGACTGTAGGATTTCCCCCCAGTGACTCAGTACCGAAGCATTCCCAAAGTCATACGGCGGCAAGTGTGACACACACTAAAGATGAGCAGCCGTGTGCTACGGGCAACAATAACCTTCGGATGCTCAGTCCAGCCACACGAGGACTGTTACCTCACATACGCACGGGCTTTCCTCTGAGCTTACCAAGTCTGGGACCATTGAATTCATACCTCATAATTCAGTAAGGCAGTTTGCAGGGCACAGCAGAATTCTTTGTCAACCTCACTTCATCAGCTTTTATTTCAGTCCCATATATATATATATATATATTCTCATGTGTTCCAGTTCCTCTATTATATAATATATACCATGTGTGTGCTTTCTGGTGAATATGGTTCTCATTGTACAAATAACAGAAGATATTAAGGTGCCGTAGACACACATTCCTTCTGTTCTAAAACATACTAAATAGGGAAGCTTCCTGACTATGTATAGCAAAATACAGACATAATGTGGTGTTTGCTCTGTGCACGTTCTCATTATTATTGACTAACCTCATGAAACAATTGGCCTAAATGTGCAATCATTACAACACTTTGTTAAGCATACGTGTCAAATGGCTCGAGCATGGTGTGGGAACCTATGTGAGAATTGTACTGTCCTGTTTTGAGATGAGTACTGTAGAGCTATTATAATGTACTAATGTACATTCAATTCTGTTCAGTTTAATTCAATTTCAGTAGTTCAGTTGTGTTCAATTCAATTCAGTTCGGTTTTAATTTGTGTGTGAGGCCTCTTGTGAGTGAACCAAAGGCGACAGGGGCAAGTAAGAACTTCTTTTGGCTGAAATAGGGAGAAACCTTGAGATGAGCCAAGACTCAACCAAGCTGTGCCTGTCCTCCTTTGACTGGGACAGTATTATTAGAGTACAGTTGAATGTTTATAAGAAGTGACAGAAAAATCTAAGAGAACTGAGAACTATCTAAGGACATTTATTGTGTAAATGCACAGTCAGTAAGGGTCAGAGCTTATCAAGGATATGTCTCAAACAGCTCAGAAAAAGGTGTGCACTTGTGCTTACTTGTAACAGCTGTTGTCTGAACTCAAAACTGGTTAAATTCTGTACAACCATCTCTGATTTTCATAAGAAAAAAAAAATCATAGGTTTAAGAGATGTTCACAAACAAATGTGTAATTTTCTCTCTCCAGTGTGTTACCATCAGGGCCAGTGTCATTATGGCTTTGGCCCATAGCTTGAATTTCAAGCTCATTAGCAGAGCTAACATTGCTACCCCTCCTGTTCCTTCATTCATCTCCTCGGCTCTCTGCTTTATCTCAAGGCCTTTTTTTTGTTAGGCCCTATCAATTCATAGCGCTGACGTTTTATCACTTTCAGAACTGCTTTGTAAAATGTCATCGCACTCCCACGTTCAGCTCAACGCAGACGGCTGCCGGACACCAGCTCCTGAGTCAAGGCTACAGAGGTCAGCAATTGTCTCAGCTGGTTAAACCCTTCACATTTAATTACCTGATATTTCAGCGCTCTTCCACCCAATTACTGGGCAGCTGTTTCATTTCGGAAACCGAGGACAAACTGACCACTGGCCCTCACAAATGCTGAAACAGTAATAAGGATCATTACACCACCATATCACCACATAATACATCTGAGTCTCTCAGGCAGCTTAATCCAGAAGCGTCCGCCGCCCGAAGAAACCGAACTCCTGCTAAATGGTTAATCTTTCTGCGACGCAAAAAGAAAACCATTGATTTTGAGAGCCAACCACAGAAAGGGACCAATAGTCCCATCTTCATGACTCAACAGACACCCTCTGCACAAGTAATGAGAGTAATTTGTGTTGTTTTGTTGGGGTTTTTTTTTTCACATTGCAGACTTTTGTGTTGTTTAAGAAAACATTTTGAACAAAATATACACGCAATGTGGTACACACAAAGACATTTCAGAACTGTTGCAGATGGGGTTTCTTGGGCACACTGTCATAAGTATCAGCGGTCGTGAAAAGCGTGTAAACTCTGAGTAACAGATGTGAAATCTGAGACTCAGAGGTTGAAAATCCCCACGAAAAGCAGGTCTGACACTTTAGAAAAGCAACAAGAACCAGTAAGCAGAAGCATTTGAAGTGAGAAGTGAATGGACCATTAGAACAGAACTAAATAATTAGAACGAAACATCTAAAATATACTGTTTCGGAGTCAGGGGTTGTAGGATTTAAATGTTATTTTAAATGTTTAACATTATACCTATTTGAATAAAACCAGCTAAGACTTAAGTAGTTGACTCAAAAACTCTTCCCTGAGACATTAGGGACCGCTATATTTATGGTGATTGTAAGGAAATGGAATAAAAGATGTTTTATCATGCAGTAATGTAATACACTGCAGCTGTAGATTCGTTTAATAAACGCGTGCATATTCGGCGATGCACTCTACCAATCCCATAAGACAAATATTTACATTTACCAATAAAGGTAGAAAGCGACTGCGCCGTAATTTCAAATAAATGAAAAGTTAATTTTATTTTCCCTGTGACATTTGTCTGTGAGGAATAACAAATCTATTGAGATTTCCTGTCCAATCAAACCCTTCTCCTGTACCTCTCTCCTGAGAAACGAGTCCCTCAAGTCAATCTCTAAAACACCGTATGGATGGGTAGATCTATACAATTTGCCCGAACTGAGATACTTTAAATTAATATCTGTTATGGCTTGGGCCTCTGACTCAAGTGGTGCTCACAGTTTAGGCTGCAGGCTGTGGCTAAAAGGTCACATGGAGAAACTTATGGATGTTTTTCCATCAGGACTTATATTACGGTAATGAGCATCCAGCTTAAGAGAATAAGAGTCACTCTTCAAACACGTGACGGGACGTTGTCTCCCCGAAGCCAAAGCCTCCCGTACCTTCATCTCATTCTCACGCAAAACTTTTGCTAAGCTTCTAAACAGGTGTTTCACATGCTGCCCTGTGTAACGTGACAGTAATTTAATGTCTTTGTGGTAATCATTCAATTTGAGGAGTTAAACAAACAAAAATGTCTGCTAAAGAAATACAAAAACAAAGAAATGTTTAAATTTAGTAATTTAACAGTTAGGCTTGGCACTTACGAAGGAAAAACACATTATAGTTTGTCATTTACTCCTAAATCTTTGAGTGTTGGCAAATGTTTGTCACATGTTTAAACCTTAATGTACTTTGCTGACGTTCTGAAAATGGCACCCCTCTGACATGAGAGAGATGATGCAGTGCTCTGTGTGTCTCACTGTTTAACCCCTATTTTATGTTTTTCTCTCTCAGATCAACATCACGACACCGCTAGACCTTGACCCTGATAACCAACTTCTTCACTCAGCTAAAACGTATACCTGTCACGCTGGTGGTGTGGTGCAGGACCCAAGTGCAGAACACAATGATGAAGGTGAAAAAAAGGAGGACTTTACTGGAACTGAAGATCAAAATACATGTGCAGAACAGGAACAAAACTGGTAACAAAAAGGTGCAGCATGACAGTGTGCTAAATACACAAACAACGATAGACAAAAGACAAGGCAAACACTAGGGCATAAATAGAAGGAGAACTAAACAGGGCAAAACAGGATTGGTTGAAATTAATAAGGTTAATAAACGAGGCAAACAGGAACAGGTGAGGGGCGGAGACAGACACAGAACAAGAGCACAAAGACATACCAAACTAAAAATCCAAAATGGAGGTGCAGGTTGTGACAATACCTTTCATATGACATAAAGTTTTTTTCTTTTAACAACTTAAGGAGCTGTACTCTTAGGAGCTGATACCCTTTTTTTTATCCTCACCCATAAGAAATACAACACAAAATATTTCGGCTTTGGAATGGCTTGACTCTGATCTCATATTCTTTCAAATTTTTTTATTTTTATTTTTTTTTTTGCTCAACATTTTGGAAGCCTAGGGCATCAGACCAACTCCCTCTATGTCTAGTTTCAGCCCATTAACTTCTGTTCTTTCCTGCCAGAGGAGAAGGAAGAACATAAGAGCGTCTGCACACAACGCTATTTTGGACTTCCTGAGAAGTGTTTCTACTCATTGAGCCTGGTTGGCAATGATATTATCCAGTATACGAATGCCAACTGAAGAGATAAGCACTCGCTCAAAGTTGTAAAGAGTCGAGCCGTCATTTTGTTAAGCTGTTTTGTAAATGCTGTGTAACTCCCTCTCCACAGAATGAACTGGGTCTTCACACGCCTTGGATGTCTGCACCATTTCTCTGTGTCATGTGTCAGTCTGCAGGGTAGAGCCCATGGATGCCTGTCGCCCTTAGATACGGTGCAGAGCGGTTGTTAACCCATGATATTAATGATAAACAGCTGCCGTGATGCAGGGTGCCACTGAACCCACTAACCAGTAATGGGATTACCCATCAATATCATGATGAATCAGGCTGTAGTGTTTTTGACCTCGTCGTCATCTGCACACAGGTCACAGTGGAAAACAAACAGTGACACTAAATGATCCTCGAACGCGTGACAGTGCATAATTGTCAATGACTCTACAACACCCTATTTAATCTACTTCTACTTGCTGCAGTTCAGGCCTCTTGTCACAGCAAGCTTTTATCAGTAATCTATGCAGATTAAAATCAGTAATATAATTCTTGTAAAATACTTTATGAAAATTAGGTTAAAGCAATATTTGCCTTATCAAGAGCTGAAGTTAAATTTGAATTAAAGATAAGGTAGATTCACATCCCCAGACTGGGCTCTGTTACTCAGCGTTTTTCTGAGGACAGAATCATTATGTTTTCAGACGGCTCACAGTCATTGGGGAGACCAAATGCAATGTGCAGATTGAGAAATACCTTAGGGTGAATGACAGTCATTTTCTCTAAAGATGAATGTTTACTATGTGCTACCGTCTAAAAGCTTACAAATAGTAATGGTGTAAAGGGACCCTCCCCAAAAAGCATTTTCGAAATATATGTCATAAATCTTAATGAAATCAATATTTTAACTACTTTTGACAACTAGCTCGTGTCAGTTCGTGTTTCTTTTCGTTAAGTCAAAATGTATGTCTTGTTTTATTCTGACA
The DNA here is from genome assembly GCF_902362185.1 of Chanos chanos. Lineage (NCBI taxonomy): Eukaryota > Metazoa > Chordata > Actinopteri > Gonorynchiformes > Chanidae > Chanos > Chanos chanos. Next base: position 55,720,587 of record NC_044496.1, on the reverse strand, counting down.
CAAATCTACTGTTTTTTTGCAGAAGTTTCCACCAATTTCAAATTCAGACATCAAGAAAGATTAGTGCTTCCTCCTAGATTTCCTGAGAAGTCAGTGGATAGTTTTACAGAAACTGGAACACCCAAATTACATAACAGTCACGCTGGCTTATTTTCTCTCAGCAATGTGAAAAATATGTTCGTTCGTCTCAGAGGGAAATTTTTAAGAGCTAAAATTTCTGACGAATGTTTAGCAGGTCTGTAGACTTCTGCTGTGACCAGAAACACAACAGACATCAATGAAAATGATTTTTATTTTTTTCCCGAAATATTCTCATGTCAAACCGAACGAACAAATGTTCCCATAGCGTGAGCAATAACCCTCTTTGAGAGCATTGGCCCAAGCACATAGCAGACTGGTTTCCGAAGAATCTGATACTCATGAATGAGGTGATTTTGAGAAGACAATGCAGCCATAGTGCAAAAAAACAAAAACAAAAACAAAACAGAGCATTTGACATACTTTTGAGGATATAGCCTACAGTTTAAGCAACAACAACAACAACAACAACAAAAACTCCACTTCGTGGCAAGTGTATGGTGCATCCATATAGCATTAGCCTAGAGACTATTTATCATCTAGAGCACTGGAAAACAAATCCAATGATGTACCTTATCTTCACCCGCAGCAGAGTAAAGCCTATAACCACTCTACAAATTAGCAGCGTGAAGGATTGGCTATGCATTCACTCGACTCTCTGCCTTCCCCTCGGCCCAACATATGTATGGCGAGAACGAATACAGTTCTGTCACTCGACCCTTGAGCCGGGTTTACTCGGTGTCGCGTCTTGAGGTCTTACTGCTCCCAGTGTCATTATGTTATTGACCAAGTCCCACATGACAACTCTAGCCCACAGATAGGCCCCACTGAGCCAGAATGCACAGTCTGTGCAACACATGTTACATTAGCTTGTGTTTGCGAGGACTTTTTTTTTTTTTCTTTTCTTTTCATCTTAGAACGAGATGCTAATGTTACGAGAAGACTGCCTTCTGGTGAGTATAATGGTAATTATGTTGATAAATAATAACGTTATGAAAACCTGCTGGGCAAAGTCATGGCGTCAAAGCCCTACAGGCGATATGAAAGACCATTTGAAAGCACAGCACATTTTGCCTGGTGATTAGTATTTTGTTTGATAACAGTGTTACATTATAAGAACAAAGTGTGTGTAAGAGCTGCGATAATCTTATTTCAGTTTCCTAACTTTGTTTGGCAAAGCTAATGCTCAGCTCTCATATAAATATATTATATATATATATTATTTTTCATTTTATTAATATCGAATTCACAACTTTGTTGTTTATCACTCGGCGGTATAAACAAACCACTGCACCTCTTTTGTTTTCCACGGATATGATGAGTGATGATCTTCATATTGGCCAAACAATTTCCAATCCATTGAATGAGCTCTGCTGAGGAAAAAAAAAAAGAAAAGAAAAGAAAAGAAAACATATTACTCTCTCTGCCGTGAACCATTAAGATTACAAAGCTGTAGTGTATAATTACAGTGAACGCAGCTTTGCACCATCATTTGCAACAAAAGCAATTTCAGTCAATACTGATACATTCTTCTGGTCTGTGTTGTGTTATGTATAAAGATTACCATTCAAACCAACAGTGCTTTAAAGACAGCAGCCCAGGACGGTGGCTGGATACGAGTAGGCTGTGTGAGAACACAGATAAGATGATTCTCTTAACCTTATCAATAAAATGACAGTGTACTTTTTTTCCCTTTTCTTTCTTTCTTTCTTTCTTTCTTTCTTTATTTTGCCACTGTGTGGGTGTTCAGAGACTAAATGAGATTTCAGTGGCTGTATCGTTTTTCACTTGATTCCGGGGAGTGAAACTATTAAACTGGTCTTCTGTATTACTCTCGTGTTATCCTCCAAAACAGGCATCACATGTACCACCTCTTGATCTGCACAAAGACATATGAATGCTTGTGTATTATATTGCGCATTGAATAATCTCCCACAATAGGAACTTAGCTGAGGAGATGAACATTTCCATTTATTCAGTTAGCAGACACTTTTATCCAGAGCGACTTCCGGGTGATGATGTAAGAGATGAAGTAATTCTGATGTAAACATACCTTCGTTGATAACGGTCATATCTGTTCCTTTTTAACGTTTAATGACATAAATTACACCTCTGTATTCTTAAAGGTTATCACAGCTTCGTACATCTGGACACACGTAACAGTTAAGGAGGTTCTTTCAATACTTCTGTCTAAAATCAAGTGCATGGACATACGGTCCTCATCTGGTTGTTTTGTGATACGGTATTTAAAGAAAAAAAAAAAGACAGTGTTTTACCATTCCTTCAGCTTTTTGCTTCAAAAACTGCACACTAAAATCAATTCAGCCCGATATTCATAAGTATTGATCCAAGTCAAATAAGGAACGATCCTGCAATCAATAGGAACCAGGAAAGCAGTGATGAAAAAGAAAAAAAAAGAAAAAAGAAAAAAAAATAGCTCCACAATGCTCCATAATTGCTCCATAACTGCGCAGTTGTAGTTACAGTGTGGTACTAGAGCCATGGTTTCAAATAACAGCTGATAACTGATACATAATGAAACATGACCTTCATTCTACACATACGCCCTTGACCTCAGCCAATGGCTGATGTGACAGTTTCATGCATTCTCTGGCCCATTCTTCACTCTGTCCCAGCAAAGTGATCCTATTAATAAACTTGTCTCATGCATTTAATTAACCTTCTACGACATAATTTATGAAACTCAAAAAAAAAAAAAAAAAACCCATTCATTTGCGATTAGAAAATATTCCCAGCATTCTAATAGGATCTTGCTAACAGGCTACAGATTTCAGTCACCTATTGCTCAGAGGTTACATATTCGCGGATGCTTGGCAATCTTTTCTTACATAGTTATTGTTTTTTGGACAAAAGTATAAACACTGAGCGTTAACTGCTCCAATGGAGCAGACGCTTGTCTACATAGAGAGGTCCTGACCGATACTACATCCCCCTAATAGTCTCTCTCTCTGCAGGGACTACCGCTGAAACGTTTCGGCGAAGTTATCGAGATAAAAACTCAGCGACTGTAGTTTGACTCATTGAACGGTTTCATTTTTTGAGGTTGAGGGCGCGTTTTTTTTTTTTCCCCCTCCCATGCTGAGAAATACCGAGAGAAGCTCTGTCAGTTTCTCTGACAAAATGCCACTACACAGAGTGTAGGCTACCTGTGAGCGCGTGTGATTTATAGCTCCATTCTGCTAAGGCATGCTCACCGCTTTTAATTAGAAAACACTGAGGAGGCAGTTGAGTGCATCACAAACACTTAAAGATCCACTGTCGGAGACGTGCACTGCAGTATCCAAGCTAATGCCCCGAAAATAAAGATATAGCATCTGCAATAAGCGTAAATTTCCACGACTCACAATGTTTATCAGTCAGTAAAGCTCACACATACACTGAGCCTGAATCACGTCCCTCACTCATGTGAAAAAACAAATAAATAAATAATGTACTCCTCTAAATTATGGTCAATGAGCCGTGGCGTTTGCAGGTTTCATCGCCTGTCCTCTTGACGCAGGTTTGTGCTGTCGGAATACAAATAAGTACAATAGTACACTGGAACGCTAATGAAAAAAAAATATATATGCAAATTTTCTGAAATGTGAACTGCACATCCGTTTCACTAAAACGTTTTCAGCAACCTATTTTCCCTCATTAACTTTTGAACAGGTTTTTTTCTTTTTTTTTCGTTTTTGTCCAGTGGGTTAGTTAATCATTCAACACCAATAGAGTGTCACTGGCCTGGGCCAGCTTCTGTTCCACTGCCCCCGACTCATGAATTATGAATGAACTGCACTTGTATTTAATCGTCCCAGGAATGTCCAAGAAAACGAAGTTGTGATTTCTGTTGCTTAATTGTCAGCAAAGAAATGTGGGTTTTCTCAACTAGATTTATACCTGTCTTAGAGTTCAAATGCATTAGCATTTTTCAGGAGAACATAAAAACTAAAATATAAGGTGAGTCAGTTGTATGTGTTATATGCTTTAATGACCCACTACATTACAGAACAAAATGCATTATTCTGGAAGTGCATCATAATCAATAATAGTTAAATGCATAGTTAAATACAAAACTATTAATATTGCAGTGGTAAACACCAAATTACCATTATGTAACACAACGCTGAATTATTCATATTTTTGAAGGGGGGAAAAAAATTCAGTATTTTTTTTCTCGGTGACAAAGTAGATCATCAGAACTTGTAGAAAAATTAAGCCTGTCTCAAATGAGAGCAGTGTGCCCTTCATCATGTGCATCTAATCTAATCTCTCATCAACGCTTACATAAATAATCTATGACTATTTCTTAAATATATGTCATGCAGTCACTGTATGATGTTTTAGTTTAGATTATAATTTCCCTATAAAAGGAAGAAAGTAGGATCTTAAAAAGGGGGAGTTGGGGACAGATGAAGAGGAAACACTCTGTCATCATACTATTTCAGAGACGGAGAGGAAAAAAAAATTTGGTCATAGCCAGTCAAATCAGTTTAAATCCTTTTGCCCAGTAAAGAGACCTACTTACTCAAACACAGATGGATGATCCACACCTGATACACAGTGTGTGTGTGTGTGTGTGTGTGTGTGTGTGTGCGTGCATGTGTATGTGTATGTGTGGGCCCATGTGTGTATGTGTGTGTGCGTGTGTGTGTGTGTGTGTGTGCATGTGTATGTGTGGGCCCATTTGTGCGTCTGTGTGTGTGTGTGTGTGTGTGTGCACATGTGTATGTGTGGGCCCATTTGTGCATCTGTGTGTGTGTGTGCGTGTGCGTGTGCGTGTGCATGTGCGTGTGCGTGTGTGTGAGTATGAATGTGCTTGTGAGTATGTTTGGGTTTCCACTGCCCCTGTTGTAATTGGCCTGGATGAAAACCCATTCAGACGCAGGGCTGCTCTGAGGACACTATAAATGCACAGCATCAAACATCGTATCTAGGCCCCTCTCTCTCTCTCTCTCTCTTACATAACAAATGCCTGTAGTTCCTCTTTGCCCCTAAGTAAACCTAGAGTTACCCTAAAACGTGCAAGCTATTTATATGACATATTCATATTTGCTTGTCTAAAATGCCTCCGGGAAACTCAAAAGCAAATTTCTCCTTTATTTCTCCTCCTCTTCTGGATTTGACTTAGTGTGTGAGGAGCATCCAAGACTAAAGTGGTAAAAATGTATCTTTAATGAATGCTGAATCTTGCTTGTCTGAAGAGGGACAAGGCTTTGAAGCTTCTGCTTACGTAGTTCATTTCCAAAAAAAAAAAAAAAAAGCTTAATTACTTGCACAATTAACCTTTGAAGAGACAAGACTAAAACCAAATAAATAACCAACTGATATTCACGGGCATTAAAACCAAAAACTCTTAATGAATCCTCTCCCAACAATCTGCCTCCTAATTAGATTCAACTGACTTGCATTATTCATTATTGGTGTGACACACTGCAGTGATTTCTGCCCATAATGTCTGCAAGTTGGTTGAGATGTGTCCACTCTTCATTCTCAAAAAGCAGTGGAAGGTTGAGTGTGGTTGGAAAAAAAAAAAAAAAACTCTCTTTTTCCTCTGTGGACAGGCGCTGCATAAACTGAGCTCTTGTCCCCAGTCGGCCACTCACATAATTACAGCATTCATAATACACTTCTAATGCAAAGAAAATGCCTTTAAATGGAATTTGCTATCCCAAGCTGATGGCTATACAACACAAACCACTATTTGCATGGTCTGTGTTGTTAGGAACTTTGAAACTTTCCATGACCACTGTACAGGGAATAATATCATGTGTGTACATGTATGTATGCATGTATTTGTGTGTGTGTGTGTGTGTGTGTGTGTGTGTGTGTGTGATGTATTTCCATAGATAGATAGATACAGAGATAAATAGATAGATAAAAAGATAGATAAATATACACATTCTATCTAAATCAAATCAAAAAGCAGAGTGCAGTGCAATTCTCATGTAGCCATGTTTCATTATTCTACTGTCATGTGTCAACATGAGGAGGCTGCATGTATGTGCAGAGATAAAGGTTTATGTAAACACAGTCTAGGAACTGTAAACATAAACAGGTCGTGGTGTGGTTTGCAGAAAACAAGCATAAGCAGGGCAGATGTACTCAGAAACTTAAGGCAGAACAAAAGTCGATACACCTTAAAGATCAATGATAGATTATCCCTATGCACACCCCAGTAACCCAAAAACAGAGAAACTTTCACGAAGAGTTGAATGAAACCAGGGTAGTGTATATACCAAATGGAACAATGAGTTGAGGAATTGGGAAACAGGTGAACATGATAATTAGTCCGTGAGCTGATCAGTCTGGTGATCAGTATGTCTGTGACGCTGAGAGCTGACAGACTGGAGCTAAGGGAGCCTGAGATGGAGTCATGACATTTATAAAGATTAAGTCATAGATTAATGGAGCAGAAGAGGGTTGCCAACCACGTGTCAATTTACAGACACCGTTAAAAAAATGAACTAAATTTGAGCCTGTTTGTAAATCCATAGAAAAGTCTGAGTGCCTATAAAAAAAAAATTTCCATAAGTGTCGTAAGTGTGATTATTTCTCTTACAACGAATAAGTATGAGATCTGTCTGAACACCAGTGCCGTTTCATCCCAGGCGGTTAGCGCACACACACACACACACACACACACACACACACACACACACACACAATCGTCCATTTCAATTCATATGCACTGACTAACAATAACATGGGTCTGCCAGTCAAATGCATCTACAAATGAAAAATGTCAGACACAGATACAAATAAAGCTATGCTAAAGAAAATCATATAGCCTGTGATTCTGAGACTAGAGCGAGTGCAAACCTTTGATGCGTTACCTTTCTGTCTCTGTGTCAGATGTTGTGCTATGAGTGTCAGTGCAACACGCGGCATGTCGGTAAAAATGGCCAAGCCCGTCACATCCCATCCATAAAAACAGGCGACCGTGGAGTGGGATGGTGTTCAGAAGTAAGTCATGAAATGTGCCGTATGAAAAATGCAACTTAAACTGCAACAGTAATAATATTCTGCTGCTCTGAACCCCACAGGAACAATGGGAACTCCTGCAGAGCACGCGAGTTCGGCTCAAGTCTGGGGGTAAAATGAGTCACAAAAGCATAACTGGTTGAAACAAAATTATAAATAAAACACGTTTCCCCCAAATAATACTGAAATTTAAATTTCGCCTGGTGCGCCAATGATGCAGGTATTCGAATGCTACTTGAAAGAGGAGAATGAAAGAGAGTTATATCAAATGACGTTAAATGACCATTAAGCGTGTCGAATCCAATTTCCATTTTATCGTTTTGGGAGCCCTTCAGTGGTTTATAATTCTTTTTGTGGTGTGGGTAATTATTTCAATCCATAATATAATATGGCAGAATGCTCCAGTGAGTACTGAGAAGACCAAAGCTGAAAAGTGAGTTAAATAAAAAAAGACGAAAAGGGAAAAGAGAAAAGTGGTCAAATAAAAGGCATAGTTTTTGCAAACGCCGCCCAACCCTCCTTCTCCGTCTCTCTGAGTTTTATCAGGCAGAGGACAAACTCGTTTTTTTTGTGTTTTTTTTTTTTTTTTACTCAGACATCACCTGTTAAGTTAACAAGTCTGCTCATTCGTTTTATCTGTTTCTCTTACCACCATCTTCACCCCCCCCCCACTCCCAAATCACCCACCCACACACACATATACATACAGCACAATCATGAGTGTTACAACAGTGTTACATTAACTCTGACAGTGTTGCAATATTAACACTCTTAGAGTAAATTTAAATATGGTGATACACTGATTAACAACATCAACATTATGCTGACCAGTCATGTGACTCCTACCCATCAAGCAATACAGTGTGATATTTATGTAATGTAAACAGAGATATGTCTCTCTCTCTCTCTCTGTCTCTCTCTCTCTCTCTCTCTAGAATCATGTCTTTAATTGAAACATCCAAGCCAGTATATAAGATTTAGGGAATTTTATTTCAGCATCATAAATTGTTACAGGTAATAAGCTCATGGAATTTCTTCTTGTGCATGGACCTGGCAAGATTCTTTTTTAGTATCAGCATAATTGCCAACCTCATGGCATTGTTCCTTCATCCAAAAAGACTGCAAGTGACTTGGCTTTGGCTCATAAACTGGGATTCCTTGCAATACCCGATAAGCACGAATTTGCCTTTAAATGTCATGCAAAGTCAAAAGACACTTTAATCCCTCAGAAACGAGAAATTTGGCTTCATAGTTTAGAAAATAAAAAGCTATCAACCCCCCCCCCCCCCAACCCGCTTTGTTTTTGCCAAGCTAACACCACAGGATTTCTATCCTTTTTGGCCTCACACAAAACAAGAAGCAACTCTACTTCTAGAGCATAAAAACATTTTTCTACCGGTAACACCCTCTGAACAACTACACATGGTATTCTATGAGGCCTGTGTTTGTTTTTAAATAAATAAATGTATATAGTGTATATAAAGACAGATTATAAGAAACCTCTTAGAACCTAATGAACTATTTCATTCACAATAGAGTATTTTAACATCAGTAACAAGAAGAATAACTTCATAGATAATAAGTGATGAGAATGGAATTTTAAGCTATTTTTACACAAAATTAAAAAGGTGGAAAGGGATTTATCTGTGAAGTTTGTATCACATTTGAAAATACAGCAGAATTAGTGATGTGCTAGCTATGGGACCTATATTCTACAGTTTTGGTACTAGTTTATTACATCATTTCTAATTGAGTTGGCAAATCTGCTTTATCTGAAGTAATTCAACCAAATTACTGCTTTACTCTGCTCACATTGGCAGTAGGAATATGTGGAATAAGAAACAGTCAGCCCAAGTTGTTTAAGAAATAAGAGTTTGGGTTGGTGAGTATGTAACTGTTAATATGACAAAATGTTGATTTTCAGTTGCTGGTGTTCTTTCTTCTTCTTTGGCATGAAAATAATATTTTGTCTAATTGTTGTTAGTTAAGATATATTCTCCTTAGGCTAATTGAGATTAGCTAACTGCATAGCAAATTAGTGAGTGCTGTTTAACAGTGTAAAATTTCCTGGAGTTGCACGAGAATTTCCTGGAGTTAACCCAGAATAGTTTTACATCTCTTAACACTACCGGTGTTAAAATTACTTGTCAGAGGATGCTGGTTTCCAATGAGTGCGTACGTTTTACTCTGATGAGTGCTGATTGATCCTCAAAAAGTGTTTACAACCAGTACTCCCCAGTAATACATTATATTGACACCCTTAAGAGTTAATCAGACACAGGACAATTTGTTGTGTGGTCCAAAATAGGTTATAAATAAATATAAATACATAAACCATGAGTATGGCACCCAGTCGAGACGCTTCCACACAACCTCTTTTTTTTTTTTCAATTACTCTCCCAAGTAGTG
>NC_044496.1:55671116-55701116 GCF_902362185.1 Chanos chanos | reverse complement strand
TTTAACAGGTTCCTTAGTTCCTTAATAAAAATGACATTTTTCATCTACTGATCTCTGGAAGCAGGACCCAAGTCCCACAATTCAATCTGTTCTTTTTTTTTTTTTTTTTACTCTTATGAATCATTTTTTGAGTGGCACTTCCAGAAAAAATGGGGTGGGACACTTAGCCTTATATGGCATTTTTTGTGGCGTCAGTTACGCTAATTCACAGCTCTCGTGGACGCGCGCTCATTTATGAAAAGGTGGCATCCATCTAGTGTACGCAAGTTATTTATTTACGATAGTTTTGTGAAGTTACGAGTGTTCGCTGCATCTGAGGCTGCAATTTCGATCGAGCTGACTTCACAAAAGAGTAAGAGAAACTTAAAATAAAATACCGCGCTCTTGCATGACGCCCAGAGTGTGTCGACTCAGACCCGCGGTTTTGTCATTATTGTTATCATGCGTTTATGGAATCATCAAACCCATTTAAACTAGACATTTAAACTAAAGCAAACTGACAGCCTCATCTTACAGACATAGATGAAAAAAGAATAAGAGAACATTTGTCCTTAAGAAATCTACTGTATATGTTAACAAAATGATAGAATTTGTGATAAAATGATGTTAAATAGCCCAAGGTGAATGGAACCATATTATTTGTTCAGAGAACAAACAACCCTAAAATGATGTCAGCAAACACGAACTGACAGGAGCCAAACTGACGTCGAGCTTAACCGTTTAACTACACAGCTTTACCTCTGACAAATAATGAGCTCAGGGCACTTTAAGCTCACTGGATTATTTAATAAGAATATTTCCACTCAAGGAGTTACGCAAATTCCCTGACTCAGTTTGAGTAAAGTCATTACTTTTGATGAGTGTAGCTGTTTCATTTGGTTCAGAGAGAGAGAGAGAGAGAGAGACAGAGGGCAAAGAAAGAAAAAAAAAAACGAGATTTTGATATGCAACTTGAAGGCTTTTTGGCCATAAAACTTCAGAGGGGGGGGGGGGGAGCAAAAACCCTGGGAACTCTCATTACAGAGTCATTTCTCAGACTCCTCCAGAATGGTCTGGTACAGAGTCTTCACCTCTAGGCCCATCGGATCTCCTTCCCTCTTTCATGTCTTCATAAAAGTCGGCTTTCCCACACTTAAATTCAAACCAACACAAATATATTTGCCTTAAAGCCACCGCAGTTCCATCCACATACGGCGTTAAGGTATTCATATGTTTTTGTTTTTATAGCACTGCAAAAACACTACTGTGTTGCAGGCCAGAGTTCTCCACCATAATGCAGCACCAAATAGATATCTGCTGGGGGCATGATTTGCTTACTCTGGTGCCATGAGAGGACAAATGTTCCCTAAAAGCTCTGAACAGTCAATGTATAATCATTAGTGCTTGTTACCATGGGGATATGAGTGCGCTTTATCTAAATGTGTGCTGTAAGTTTCCTGAATAATGGCCTCCTTAAGATTCCAGTGTCTAATCTTAAGCCTCCATTTTAACATTAGAGTCTGATGGAGCTGAAAGACATTTGGAAGGTCTCAGACTGTCCTGAGCTGGCCTCGTTTAAGAACTTAGACGTCTTATTCGCAAAGAGGAATTTCTTCTCATTTTAATTCAGTGGATCTAACCACTCCGTCATTTTAGTTCGCCCGTTAAACAGAACTTCATAATTGTATATCTGCTTCATTTTTAAGGCAAGGAGATGTTTTTGTCTCAAGTGTTTAGTCTCTGCTTAAACAGTCTTGATTTTAGAGGGCATGAGAGAAACATTTTTTGGTGAGGAGGTAGCAAAGGTACAATTGCTTTATGCATTTTATACGCAGTGTATAATGAGAGAAATATTCACAAATGCACATTATATTTCTTCATTGTGTAGGCATGGAACAGTTTTGCTAAACTGCAGTTCTGGAGAAGCAGTAGCGCACGGGGGCTGGTTAATGTTCGAGGCTCAGCACACCTTAGCTTGTCTCTCAGTAATCAGCGGATAAATTGGATCGGGTGTTATAACGCTGGGCAGGAGGAAAAACGAAAAAAAAAAAAAAAAAAGAAAAGAAAAAAAAAGTGCTGTCTTGTGGATCTGGAATTGAGAAACAATGACATAGCGCAGAGTCAGCAAGAAAAAAAAAAAAAAGAGAAGAAGAAGAAGGAGAAGAAGAAGACAGAGGTAGCATAAGTCACTTGTTTTGTGATTCCGTAAGAAGATTCAGTAGCACTGGTGTGTGTGTGGATTGAATATGCTGTAGACACTGCAGTGAAAGTGTGAGGGGGTTTCTCGCTCACTCAGAGAGCTTGTCCTCTCTCTCTTTATTTACACCGTCTCTCTGTGTTAATACCGAGCATTTGCAGTCTGTCACACAGACAGTTTGCCGTACAATTTTTCCCGACCTTGCCCAGCCTTGGCTGCAAAACTAATTTGGTCGCGGATGCCCAAGACGATAAAAAAATAATTCAAGAAGAAGTCCTTGATATTGATAAGACAGTGTGCAGCAAAGCTGTTTGGTAAATTGCATTAATCTCTGCCTCTCGTATATCACGGTTCGTCACGATGTGAAGCTTGATAAGGCATTGGGACTGAACTCTGTCTGAGAGCAAATGAAATCGTAAAACACATACTTTTTCGATTGATCGCCCCCCCCCCCCCCCCTTTAATTTTTATTTTGTCTTTGAGATGCTGTCCAGCCAATCATTTTGCTCTGTTGTTTATTTATTTATTTATTTGCACTCCTCCTACTCTTCCCAGATCGAAAGTTTGGGTAATTACAAACTTTACTCTGGGGACATGCATAAAAAAACTAATCATACGGTCACGCCCCCCATCTCCACCTCCCTCTGATTCAGCCAATCAGCACTCAGCTTCACAGGTTTACAACCCACTAGGCATAGGTTGATTACTGCTCATAGGTTGATTACCGCTCAAACCTGTTCCTTTTCATGAGCTCATTGTACTCACACATATATGCCTCTGTTCTCTTACCTTTTTGCAAAGTTTCTCATTTCTACCTAGTGTTCTAAGATGGTTGGCTCCAGGCTATCTGTGTTCTCCTATAGCATTCTGATCCTTACCTGTGCTGCGGTTTCTGATTTTCTGTCTAGTGGTGCAGTAGTCTGTATGCCGTGTGCTGAACTTGAGCCTGTTTTTGTGACCAACTTTCTTTTTGCTGTTCTTTGTGAATGTCTGCCCAGCATCCTGTATATTTGACTACTCATTACACATCCATACTAACACACACACACACACACACACACACACACACACAAAAGTAGCTGCCAAAATAAAGGAAACACCAACACAAAATGTCTTCGTAGGACCATGGCAGAGATTCCTGAGGTATATGGATCCCCTGTGGAAAGATACAGAAATACTTTGCCACAATCCGTTCCATCATTTGCTGTTTTATAAATGACAGCTAAAAAAAAAAAAGATCTCTGGCGTTCCGTTAGACTCTCCCGTCAGCCAGTCTCCCAAGGTTTAGATCATTTGCATACTTATCACACCATTTGCTGGCCAATCATGCCTCATGTGGACGAGGACATTGTCATCCTGGAAGACACCGCTTCCATCAGGGCAGAAATGTTTTACCATAGGCCGAAGGAGGTCACTGAGAATGGCGTTGTAATTATTTATCTTTGTTAATCTGGTTGTGTTAAGGGTCGCGTGGAACCAAACGATGCCAGGATGGTGCTCCCCCACGGCATGGCAGAGCTGCCTGAATCCTTTCACTGTGGGGTGGGGGGGGGGGGGGGGGGGTACTCTGTACTCTGTCCCATTGATGCCTACCATCATGCCCCCCGCATACACTCATCCAATGGTAAGGATGGACCGAGGAGTGGCTCTTCCGACTATTTGATTTTTTAAAAAAAAAAAACATTTTTACTGCTCACTAGACCGCTGCCCGTGTTATTTTCACCATTCACAAATGTGCATAACCGAAAATAACTCTTTCACTGAAGAAAGCCATTCATTCACTCCCAACTCCGCTCCAGTCCGACTGGATAAAGCTGCTTGTTTATGCTGTGGGTTGATATTTTCGGTCGACCGATGGAGAGCTGCTCATTTTGTTTTGGCTCAATGCACAGACCTTACATTCAAGCAGACGTTTTCAGCCATAGCTGACCACCCCTTCACCATGTCATTCCTGCAGAGTTCCACGCCAGCATCGCTCTAGCTGCTGTTCCTCATGAAGCATCAGCAGGTAGACTGGTCTCCTGCCAAGGACACTCCTGAGGTCTTGCTTTCTGGATACGGTAGCCAAGGTAACCAAAATTACAGGTGCCTGGACATGCCCCACATTTTAATACATGACCCCACACACAATGGAACATTAAATGTGTAATTAACTAAGGAATCTCACTTGTCTGGAAGTACCTGATAACCATGTACTTTGTAGCCCCTTTTACATGAATTATGTCTCAACTGAATAAGACCATTGAAAGTACAGAGAATGAGATCCTGCTAAAGCAGCTTAAGTTATTTAGTTATCTGAAATTTTTCACGGGCCTCCGTTACCAAGAACTGTTATCGAATTGGAGTGAGAAAATATCAAAAGGATCTTTTTTGAAGACATCATGTGGAGTACCAAACTGTTGCGTTTTCATTTTCAGACTTGTCAGACTTTTCATTCAGTGAGCACCTCTTGCATCATAATAACTCTTAAACTTATCATCAAGAGGTGGGTAGTGTTGCTGGCATCGGGAATCCATCATCCTCAGAGAGCTATCGATGGGAACGTCAGGAGTGGTGAAGAGCCGTCAGAAAGTGCAGTGTGGAATGCACAACAAAGCACTCACTATAATTAGCAAATGAGACCCAGCTCTATCTGCTATGACATCACTTTGATTAAACTGGGCATGACCACAGCAACAGAGTTGTGAATCTTTTCATGTTTTAGTGGCACTGCTGTGCTTAAAAAAGCTGATCAAATACTGAGAGAGCTATCTCACGGTAACCCCTGGCATGTGAGTTCATTTCTGCCAAGGATCCTTAGCCCCTGTTCTTTCTTTCTTTCTTTCTTTCTTTCTTTCTTTCTGTCTGTCTGTCTTTCTTTCTCTCTCTGTGGATTGCTTGCAGTTTGGATTGAATCTCTGCTCTGCAGTCAAGTAACGTCAGTCTTACTTTCAGCCCAGAGTAGAACGCAAATGTGTCTGTCAGCGTGAAGTCCAGTTGATGATGTGGACGAATGCACTGACCATGCTCCTGTTTCCAGACCATCACACACTGCAAAGCAGAATCAGCAATACACACTTGAGCTCCTTCTCATGTTTACAAATGCACTTTTTTTTTTCTTTTCTGCCTGCAGAAAAATTGAATTGAAAGATACATTGCATTCCAAGATGAATTCTATCTTTTACATTTTGTACATTAGCAAGTGAAAGTGTGTGTGTGTGTGTGTATGTGTGTGTGTTTAATGTGTTGTTTACCTTTACATTTACTCTCTTACATTCATCCGCCTTTATCCATGTGAGGTAAAACACAACTATATAATAGTAACACTGTTTGTTATGTCTGTTTGACGTTTGCATAATTTACTAACTTTCTGAAACTAACTCAGGTGTAATTTTACAAGGTTTTCATTGCTCCTGTTCATTGTCTTTTGGATTAACAGACTTAGCTCTTACAGTAACAAGCTGAGTATATACTTTTATCAAGTTGTACAGTTAAATGCTGATAGCCATGACAAAGATAGATTTGCTTTAGAGAGAAATGTTGCCCATAGCCTTCATTACTACAGCGCAAACTAACTGTGACCTTTGGCAAATCAGGGTAAGCACTAATTACAAAGAGTCCACACTTATGATGGCATTTCAGTGTGCTGTTCGTAAAGCATGCATGCCCATGTATGAGATTAATTACATTGGATTTAATCTGATATGGATAATTTGGTTTGGAGGGCTAATGCTTTCGTTCTCTCCCTCTCTCTCTCTCTCTCTCTCTCACTCTTTTAGTTTGAGAATGAGCTACACCTTAAACTTTGGAGATAATCAAACCGAAACACAGGTCCTGCAATCTAGCTTCCAGACGAGAAACATCCTCTTTCTCATCACACTCAGATACATCACGTTAACGGGAATGTCAAAATGTACATTGTGTTTCGCCGTTACAGTGAACATTTACCAGCGAAAACTATTTATAAGCAATCCAAAAGCTCACTTCTTATTTATATATTTATTTATTTATTTATTTATTTACAAAGCGGTGACTGCTTGATGACTCATCAAGTGCTGGATGATGTTTCTGTCTGAAATTTGCCGAGCGCAGTTTTTTTTTTTTTTTTTCCCCATTTTGACTTCCTGCCTGCTACATCTGCTTATAACACCCTTTGGGAAAACAGCTGGGACACTGCCTACATAGAACAATATAGACAAGAGTCTCTCTAAATGAGCTTCATTCTGGTCACATTCTCAACATGTCATGAAGCCAATTTGTTACTTCCTGTGTGTTTCCCCTTCAGTGAAAATTAGACAATTTAAAAATACCTCCTTTTCTAAAGAAATTATAAACAGACACGCCACACACACACACCACACACACACACACACACACACACACACACAAAAACATACACAAATACACACACATACCAAGCGGCAGAGGATCATCTGTGCCCTGGAGACTCACTCCAAAACCGTGAGCATAAAAGGGGCACGATCAGACATTTTTGTGACACCGCCCCCCCACCCCCCCCACCCCAAAAGAAAAAAGTTAAAAAAAAATATATATATATATATATATATATATATATATATATATATATATATATATATATATATAAGGCTCTTTTTTTTTTGGGATGACACATCTGTTCTATTTGCAGTGAGGCCAGGCTTTGACTAAGCCTTCAGTACAGTGTGTTAAATCTCATCACATCGCAACGTTGTTCTAATGGGTGAATCACGCCACCCCTGCAACCCTCCCGCAACCCCCCCCCCCCTCCCCCCCTCACCTCACCCCACCTCTCTTCCTATTTGCAAGAACGATGCGAACATGAGGGTCACTGATTCAGCACAGAGCTCTCGGTGGCCGGGCTGCCTTGGCCAGCTCTCCGTGGGACAGCTCCGATGTGTTTGATAGCATTTATCAGGACAGGCAGATGTCAAACTGCCGCTGACCTTGCCAATTATCACCCTGACACACGGCTAATGACAGAATTCCTATTGGCTACTGCTCAGGATCCTGATGGCTGTTCCGCTGCCCTTTTATCCTTGTCCGTAAACCCTATCAATCTCCCTCGCATCGTGCTGAAGAAGGGCGGAGTAGGAAGGACGTTAAAAAAATACGTTCAGACTGAAGAGGTGCATCGTTGATCAGGGATGGCGTTATCTGTAACAATGAGGTTCCAGCTTTACATCTTAAAAAAAAACCACCGCTCCTAAAGTCAAGGTCATTGGTTGGATCCCAGTGGACTGATAGAACATTCCAGTCAGGCGCGCTGGCGGGCATGTGTATCTTTGCCCCTCGTCATATTTGAATGCAGAGCAGAGACAAACTCAATATACCATATCCATCAAAGCTCTCCGCTGTCCTCCAGACCCCATAGTGGGCTACAGATTACAGACAACGGTCATCGCTGCAGGACACAATTAACAAACCACAGCATAAAGCACATTGCAAATATTACCGCTCCCTACAGTTCGTGGGTTTTCTTTTTCACTTTGACCTTTTCTCTGTTTGTCTGACGTGTGTGTGTGTGTGTGTGTGTGTGTGTGTGTGTGTGTGGGTGTACTCTGTGGGCGGAGGTGATTTGGGTAGGACCTGTTTATTTAAGTTAAATGTATATTAGTTGTTCTGCAGGTAACCACTGCTGATGTGGAGGTAATGTAGACATTAGGGATGTGCAGAGAGCCCAGTATTTGTAGTAGTATCTGTATTTGTTGAGGCAGCAAAATTATTTGTATTTGTATTTGTATTCGAATAAAAGTGGAAATAGGTGTAACAATCCTGTTTTTGTTACACTTCTAATTTTAGGATATCAAAGTATTAATATAAAGGTTCTTCAATAAACTAGTATAATAATTACGAAGACTTGAATTTAATATTGGTTTATGGTTTTCATACATCCAGCAATAAACATGTATAACCATACACATCATTGCAAAGAAAATCATTTTAAAACTAACATTCAGGTCCCAATCCACACTCAAGTCAGTAAACTAAACTCCAAACTAATAAGTGCCTATGTGAACATTGTGAACCCCACCGTTACCCTCCCTAATTGGAGGACGCAACCATACGACACACAGGCTGACTGAGCAGTGAGCACAGCGTGTAGATGAACTAGAGCTAACGCAGGCTAATCTTGTGAGGTTATACTTTCGTACAGGTATCACAAATAACAAACTACTTAATCTTATTATGGCACCACATTGTCCTAAGTATCAGGAATTTGAAAAGACTGTGCAAGAGATTGTGTCTATTCCGAAGACAGAACCTCACGGACTTGGAGGAAATTTTATGCTACGTTATTTTAGGCTACGTGTAATTTTAGAGAGGACACATCAGAGGGGCAGCCTGCCGCCTAAGTTAAAAATGAGGAACGTGGAACATCTTGAAGTTATACTTCAGTAGAGGTTTCACGAATCACGAAATACTTTTGGCACATCAGCACCACATTACAATCGGCTGCTCTGGTGATCCTCTTCTGCTCTTCTGAAATTACAACTTTGTTCTCGTCATATTACGACGTTATTCTCGTAACATTACGACCTTATTCTCGAAACCTCAGGTTTTTTTTCCCACTCAATGTGGGAACACCAGTCATTTGACGTGGTTATTTTTTCTTTCTGAAAACCAATATTTTTTTTAAATATTTGTACGAAATAAATACTAGTAAAAACCCGCTATTTGTGCTTTGCCAAATAACCTATTCGGATTCGGCTCCACCCCTAGTAGACATGCTGCCTGACACCAGGACACAGTCAAGTTAACGTCTAGGGAATGCTGTTGTACTCCAAGAACAGTGGTCTGAATCATTCACTACTGCTCCACCATTTCTTTTCTTTTTTTTTTTTTTAGCATTCAAATGCAAAAGTAACATTACATATCCAGCTGTACTGTTCCACCGATACGTCAGAGTCAGTTTTTCACTCTTATCTCTGGCTGTTATACAACTAATACACAAAATTCCTTATGCCACTGTGTGAATTTCCTAACTCTGTGCACAGTACAGTATGTGGTACCATAAACCATAGTGTACCTCTGTGACCCCCATACTAAGTACACTATAGTATGGGGGTCACAGAGGTGTGGTTATACAAGCAATATTAGTCTTACCTGCATCACCTTCTTTAAAATTACATTAATGACTATGCTCAGTGAAAATTCCAAACCTCATAGACACAGCGAGAGTGAGCAAATACACAGAGACTCTGTGGAGTTTCCAAAAGTCCAGAGCCAACTGTGCGTATTTGTTCTGTCTCAGTCAGGACGACATAATCCACACCTCTAAAAGATATGCAGTGTCCCCCCCCCCCACCCCACCCCCTCAGACACCTGAGGGGAATGGAACCGTATCGCTCTCGGACCCATAACGCCGGTCCGGCTCGTCTCATGCATTATTCATCCGCACCCTCTGCGCTCTACTTCAAATTAGAGGTCATCCACTGGCTAAAGGCTAGAGGCTATTAGCTTATCCTATGGGGGGAATAACGATGCAGTCGTAACAGGCAGGAGCGAGCATCAAACTTCCATTGTGTTTTCGCAAACTCCATGTGGCCGTAGGGTTTTAGCAAGACAACGAGCTCATTTGCGCTCGCAGACAATGTTTGCTTGCTCGCTCAGTGCCTCCGCCACCCGTCCACTGAACACACAGACCACCCCCCCCCCCAACCTACCCTTTTACCCGATCTATATTAAATAGAGTGGTTGATATTCCATGTGTTTTCACTGGTCATTGATTGTGTGCTCCCGTCCTGTCGCTCAATAAAACCGAGAGAGTTTCTCTCTGATTTCATAAGAGTGCAATTAAGGTGAATGACATGTTCATTTTTCTTCTCAAGAGTAAACATTGTCAATGACATTCATCTCTGAGTGAGGATCATCGTGGTGCCGGACGGACTGATGTGATTACAGGAATCTGCTCTTTATATGCAGCATAGATTAGCTTGTGTCGTCTGCTGTCCTTAAACCAATATTAAACCAATAAAGACCAGCACGACCACAGCACGTTGAAGTTATTGTCTGATGTTACAAGCACTTGAAAATCAGATCAAACTCAAAGGACATACTTATTAAATTTTTAGTACTGTCCTTTAAAAATATTACAAATGAAACGCACAGGTGTGAAAATATGAGTCACAAGCATCACTGTCATGATTTAATGCACGATTATGAATTACAGCCAGCACGGACACGTTAACCTGACAGAAGGGGTAAAAATCCCGAAGATAACGAAGATCACGTTGCACTCGCGGCAACGTCACCTAATGAGTGACCACAGAAGTCAAGGGCAACGTTGCTCTCAGTCCAAGGGGGCGTGGCCGCATATGTTTTAGACAGTACGCTGCAGCACCTTGTTGTTGTTGTTGTTGTTGTTATTGTTGTTGTTGTTGTTGTTGTTTTAAATGCCTGGAGTATCTCAAGGACAGTTTCTGCAGGAGGCTGGGCACGGAGTGGCAGTTGACGAACACAGCCAGTGCTATTTATCAGTCTGGCTAAATTAAGGAGATTGCGGAACGTGGCCTCTCGCGTGAATATGAAGAAATGTGGCTTTTATCGTGATTGCCAGCCAGCTGCGGCCACGCCATCACTCAAGGTTAAGGGGGGTGGGGGGGGTGGGGGGGTGCTGGTTGATTCCAGTGACAATTTCATGCATTATGTGAAAGCAGCTGGATGATGGTGCCAAGTATGCATCGTGCATAGGTGTAAATTGATATGAGGAGCATCTGCAAAAGTTATGAGACGGTGCTTTCATGCTTTTAATGCTAAATTGTGGTTAAGTCCTCGTTTTGGGAGGGGAACCATTACAGCCTGAGAGCAACTTCCACCTGAGTCACGCCAGCTTTGCTTCCTCGTTAACTGAGAACTTTTGCATTTTGTGTGCTCCGGTGATTAGATTTCATGACGATGGCAGGATGCCAAAATCTCTGAACTCACCTTATTTCAACTCCATTTTAGAGGTCTGGTTGTTTAGGTGACTCCATTTCAATCACCCACATTATCCCGTTTCACTCTCTACAGCGTACAGATCAAACATTCGGGCTGCAGCAAATATCAGAGCAGGAAACGCAGGAATCATGTCGTCCTTTTATGCTGGCCAATCTGATACCTGTATGTATCTTAAATTAAACACAGATTTAACACAATATGCTGCAGGAAGTCACTAAGGCAAGTATTATAAAGAAATATCTATATGTACATTTTATAATTTTTATATTACATATGTGTAATATATATATCTGTGTGTGTGTGTGTATACATATTTTTATACATACATACATACACACACACACACACACACACACACACACACACATATATATATATAGTAGTTGTGCTTCTATATATGTAACATATGTTATATTAGTATTTACAGTATTTACTGTCTAAAAATGAATGCTCACTGCTCTGTATCTGAAGGTACATCACCCATGGCATTGCATTACATGCTTTGCTACACCGCTGATGCTAATCAGATTTAGCGTCAACAAAAGAGTATGATCCTTCACCTTGGACAGGTGGGTTTACCATCTACCAGGACCTAATAAATCCATGACACATCTAAATCCTCCTCAAACAGAAACCAGACCTAGAGAGAGAGAGAGAGACAGAGAGAACGAATGAGAAATTGAGATACCTTGCAAAAAAAAAAAAAAAAAAGGCCTCTTCATCTTTCCTGGCTTGATTCTGATTTGATTCTAATGTTATGTTAATTTGAGTGGTGTTGGTTCACTGTATAACCACTGACAGTTCCCGCTCAGATCTGGCTCGTGTGGGCTGCCTCCACTGGCTCTCTGGTGTGCCCTTTCTCCTGGATGTTCAACTGCAGACACAGGTGTGCTCAGTCAGCGTAAATGATCAACGTTAGCTGCCATGTAGCCTCATAATGCACAGAGAGAAAGAGAGAGAGAGGAAGAGGGGGGGGGGGGGGGGGGAGAGAAAGAGGGAGAGAGAAAGAAAGAGAGAGAGGTTCTCTAGATGCTGAAATAGCAGAGTCATCAGTAACAGAGTTTTGGTATGGCCAAGTTGCTGCGAGAAACTGGGAGAAGAATTACAGACCTAGCCGCGCACGAGCATTACTGCGTCTCGGTGTTCAGAGCAATCATCCCAAATGATTCCGGCACATTGGCAGATTTGCTCTTTTTTTTCCCCCGGATACGTATACATTCAGTTCAAAATCTTTTCAGACGGGTCAGTTAATCCCCAAGTGACGACCATAAACTCCTCTGCTTCCGTCTTGTTCCGCGCTAACTTTAACGCAGACACCGAGTGAGCTACTGTGTGTCTATCACTCAATGCCATTGACTGGTTATAATTATTCTCAACATCTACAGGACAAGCGCTGTATTCCATCTAGCAGAGAACGGAGTGTTATGCATTTATATTGCTGCTAAATGGAATGTGGAGGGATGATTACTAGAGCACTGTTTTATCAAGAGAAAAATAATATCACCAGTGTTAGTAAACAAAAGACTGTCGCCAGTGATTACGTCAGAATGAGCCAACATAAGCTTGAAACACTCATCACTTTAAATGTCCTTACCATACCGGTGTCTGTGAATCTGTGCTTTCTGTTCAAAGTGTTCAGCAATGCATCTTTTACCAGTACAGTGTATGCACTACTGAATATGTGTCTCACACATGTGACGGGCAAATGACCATATATTTCATTTAGACAGTGCATTTAGATATTAGATAGGGACTGTTCTCACATTTCATTTCATTTGTGAATGTGAGTGTGTCTGGTGTGTGTGTTTATGTGTGTTTGTGTGTGTGTGTGTGTGTGTGTGCGTGTGTGTGTGTGGGCTTAGTTCTCACTCTCTGTAACCACCTGAGCATGAGCAGATGCTGGTCATTGCTGAGTTGCACAGCCAAAAGCACAGTGCTTCTGTGCACTCTCACAAGCGCTTTATCTCAGCAAGCCACAACCAAGCGGCGAACTCAATGCAGTCACCCCGCGAGACCTTCCTTTCTTTTTTTTTTTTTTTTTTTTTTTTTTTTTTTTTACACGAGAGCCTCACTCTTTATGATATACGGACCACCACAAAACGGAACAGTTTGTGTTTTATGAAATGTGTGCGGCTAGACAGGCACCACACCGAGAAACCCAATAAAGCATCTCATAAAACCATACGTGAAAAAAGTCAGTGTGGCTGACATTCAAAATGACTTGGCTCACCTATCACACTCTCAATTTCTCCAAGTTCCCGAGCAGAACTGACTTTTTAATGAACATAATCCTTTTTAGACTCATTACGTCGCTGGTCACTGTCTTTGGATGAGATTCGTCAACATTTAAAATTGAAATGCATTTAACAGTTGCTTCATTTAAGCAACTTTTTTTCTGTAATCATCTAATTTAAATGTTCCCACTTAGTTGTTTAGTTCAATTTCAGCTGGATTTCGCTTTTTCTGTGACATATAGGCCTACTGTAAATTTGAAAAGGGATGAGAAGCAATATAAATACAGTTATTTTACAATTACAGGTGGTGAGATATTCCGGCAACGTCAGCAAACAAACATATGAACAGACAGACAGACAGACAGATAGATAGATAGACAGATAGATAGATAGATAGATAGATAGATAGATCGATCTACTGGTTATATCATATAATCCCTTAACAAGTTTATGAGTTCATGACATTTTTTTTCTTTTTCTAAATGGTTGAGAGAGAGAGAGAGAGAGAGAGAGAGAGAGCACTCGCCTGGCGCCACACTTTAACTATTTCATCGTCATAACCTCCTACGTGCCTCTACTTTAATACTCTAAATCCCTAAATAGTAGCGTTGTTTTTTTGTCACCATTAGGGCGCTGTTTACACGGAGCTCTGAACCTTGTGTGCTACTGTACTATTCGGACTCTTTTCAACCACCACACTTGGTCATGTGATCCTTGCCAGCAGTGTATCGAAGCTGGGCTGTAGGCATTAAAAACAGCATCACGTTTCAATGGACAATTCGGACAGCGGTCCTGATGAGGCATCGCTTTAGCCTGCCTTGCTACAATTCTCTGGTCGAGGGGCGTTATATACCCATTATCCAAGAAGACAAATGAATAGCGTGGCACACGTTATGCATATCATAGTATCTGGAAATTTAGCAAGAAAGTTAGTGCCAGATATATAGAGCCAAAAAGTTCCTCTAATGCTACTCTGTTGAACTATATAGGCTGTCCTTTCACACCAGTCATTGTACTGATTCGGGGCCTTTAATCTTTTTATTCAGAGCGTAAACGTAAACTTGTGATCGATATAAAAATAACGAGCAATAAATAATTTAAATAGCATAAAATGCCTTTATTCAGGTGTATTTTTTCAGAGAGTCATTGCAACTCCGGCACATTCCAGAATGAACGTGTTTTCTTCGAATATTGATTGAAATCTTCCACGACCTCAGATTTCGTATTTGTGAAGATCATAATAAACCTACAAATGGCAATGCCTATCTCCAATCCAAAGTCTATGTGCTTGTCTCGAGCTGCGTTCAGACCAATGACAGCAGTATGTGGGCGTGTGTTGAAAGGTGAGCTGCTTTTTGAGTTTAGTAAATGACTGCAGCAAGAAATACAGTGGAGCTAGCTGCGTGTTCGATCGCCTTATGAGCTATGGACGAAGCTAATAGTATAGAAATTTCAACAGTTTTGTGTTTTCCACAGGAATTCTAAAAAAAAAAAATCATGAAATCGAAAGCGAGTCGTGTTTCCTAAACTCAACCAGACAATGGAACTAGCTCCATGCAGCAGAAACGATTCACCCCTGGGAAACAACTACGTAGGAAAGAAGACTACCTGCAGAACCACACCAGTCAGCACCGCCGGGGTTCCTTCAACTACGTGTGGCTTGAAAACAGCACATTTTTTACTGGAATGCATGAAAGTGTGAAGAAAAAAACACTTCCGTATGTATATATTTCTTATAACTTCTTTGTAATTTCGCTGTCGTAGCGGAGACCGCCAGTAGTTACATGTTTGAAATTGGACATTGGTGAAAGCTGAGAGCATCCACGCTGCCAGATGTGTTAGTGAAGGATCGTGTGTGAGTTTCCTATGCAAGAAAACCTGAAAAGCTGCTATGGATTGCCCTCAGTGATCGTATAATTCCTTTTTTTTTATCGAGTTACGTTACTGTCTTCCCAAACCTAGTAATATTAACCTGGGTGAAAATTCCGGAAGCTGCCGGTGTCTCTGTCCGTGGTCCTAAAACGGGAACTCAGTTTATTTTTTTTTCAGGGTGTGCAAATTCATACCCACTCTCGGAAAATGATCTCTTCGCCTCTATGGTCCTGAGTCTTTCGGCAATCTTTTGGATCTGGAATGTTAAACAAGCAACAGAAGAATCGCTCTCCTCGGAAGTCCGACATCGTATAAGGAATTCTACTATCGGTCATCCAAGCTGTAGCTGACTCAGATTCTTCCCAACCCTGCCAAAATGTACCGGATTAACGCCCTTGGGATTTATTTGTGGGAAACTATAGTATTTTTCAGGTAGGAACGACTTTATGTATTATGGGATTTGCTGTTGTATGTTTTCTTTTCTTTTTTTTCTGTCAAATTACCGTTTCTTTTGGAATGGGCATTTTAAATGCGTCTCCAATCAAAGTGTCATGAAATCATCAAAAGCTTCCGTTATTTTTGGCAACACGCAGGGGTTTATTGTAACTTTCCACAGAAACTTGTCTCGGCTTATTAAAAAAAATAATTTATGTAATCATTTCCTAGCACTCGGTCAGTCGCCTAAAGTCACCAGCTGCACTTGAAGCCGACGTTATATAGAGGGCAAATAGCGAATACTAGTGGTCACTATACTGCATAACCGGTCACAGCTAGGAGAAACATATTTATCAACAGGCATTCAAGGGAAACTAACGGACCACCCCAGTATCAGGAGTGTGCAACAAAATGATTAACATAAATTCTATTGCCAAAAGATTGTCGCCACTCTGCATACCAAAGGAACACGTTAAAAGATTTTTGCAACGCTGTGACCGAGCGGTGTCACTTTGTTCCAAACGACTAAGATGAGGCCTTTTTGATGAAAACTGTATTGTGGAGAGGGATTTGATCTATTGTTGTCTGTAACATTCATTACATTGCGCTGGCAAAATAATTAACAATCATATCTACCAATTGAAGAGTATTAACGCTAGTCCATTGATCGTTAGTGGTAAGATTCATAAGGTAAATTAAAAGTGAAGAATTAATTTCTAAAAATTAAAGTGTTATTATATGTTTGTAATATCACTTTTCCACTGAGATCAACAAAATGGTTCAGTCAGGTTTCTGGTGTTGTCGGTAGCTGCATTTTTACCTCCGGCTACTGTGAGTGTAAAACTTTATGTTTTTGCTGAAATATCTATAGAATAAAATTCTTCTGTTTTGGCTCCGAGCCCAGGGGAATACTCATTCATATTTTCTTAATGAAAGACAAAAAAAATCACCAGAGGTTTATGTTTGTTTCTTTGATTTGAAATCACAAGTGAATTTAAGAGAAAAATTACAAAAAAAAAAAAGATAAAAAACTTGACATTTCATTTGAAATGGTGGTTTGCGGTAATTCTTTTTGCATTCCAGGTGCAGTGTTTAGTTAATGAACTAAAATCAGGATATTGCACACTCAGCTCCCACTGCTGAACTGAGCAGCTTCTCTTAATTGATATCTCTTTCCCTGCTCTTAGCCAGTAGCCCAGACCTCATTTCGCATGCAGACTTATTACCAACCATTGATCACACTGTCAATGCCAATACCGCTGATGAATACAAATGATCTACAAACAGCCATTTTTCTATGAATCGCACCTTTTTAATTGATTTCTGTGTTGAATTTCCTGTTATTCATTCTGAAGTTGTCATAGGATGGGTGGGTGTGTTTGGAAGACGAGTCAACGGAGCCTGAATACAGTTAGACGCTTTGTTAATATGAGTACCTGCCATAGATAAAATATGGCGAACGTGCCGTCATGATGTCCAAACGGGCGTGGATTCCTTTGGAACTACATAATTGTGTGTGTAATCGATAAGATATATCAAAAACTGTTGACATACATGTTCAGTCAATTAGCGTGAACGTGGGGACAGAAATATGATTCCAGAGGATGAGAAAGAAGAGCGTGCCTACATTCTGTTTTGTCATTATTTCATATGTATTTTGAAATGTACACATTTGGAGCAAATATGAGATTGAAAGTAAATGAAAACGAATGACCAGGCAAATGGGGGGGAATGCTGGATATGTCTCATTGTGGATTTACATTTTTCTGCTTCGTCACACTGTAATGAAACTGAATTATTAGATTTTTTTTTATCTGCATTTTAATAACAGTAATATTGTTGAATTAGATAAACGCTGAAATCATAAAACTACCAGTCTCTAAGCATTACAGTGCCAAGGAATTCCATGCAGAATCTTTATAAAATTGCTAACACAGTCAGGGATTCTCTTTTTTCTTTTCTTTTTTTTTTTTCATGTGAATCTTGTTATCTTTGTGTGGCCATGCTGGGGACACCAGACCTGCCCTTGGTTTGGCCTTGAAAACTAAAGGGTCTTTGCATAGCATTGTTTTGTCACCATGTCCCTGATTTGTCTGTTCCTGCTCAGTTTTCTGACTAATGTTAAAACCAACCACGAAAAAAACAGCCTCCCAAGCATTGGAGGATTTGATGATGATGATAATAATAATAATGAGATACAAGAAGTCAGCTCTCCTCATCAGAGACCCTCTGCTGTAATTACCAAAACACAGACGCAAAGGCAACAGCCCAGCACCTGCGAAGGCTCTGGCCGTGTTAATGTGTTTCGCTTCTATCCCACGTTCGCCTTCAGCTCGGGCTCCCTTCTCGCTGTCATAAGAAGTCGGAGGAAAATGAAGTGAGCTTTGGTCAGTTATAAATCTCTCAGCCTTTGACAAAAAGAAAATTGTCTATCCTGCTGGAGCTCTCCGTCATTGGTGTAACCCTTGGGCCTGAGCAGGTTCATTTCCACAGTCTGATGTATTTTAATGCATTATTGATCAACACACCGTCAAGACAGATTGCTCTACAAATAAATCAGTTTATTATCTATGACCTATCAGTTAATCTCCTGTTGTTATCAGTGAAGCAAATACCTTGGTATGATAGCTGTTCAGCAGAGATTCTTCTACCTTTTTATTTAAAAGACGCTTAAAGCTAGTGCCTTTGCTGCTTGAATTGTATGCAAGCAGAACTATTCTAGGGGTGATCTGTATCTGTGTCAGTGTCTAGGCGTCTCTCTCTCTCTCTCTCTCTCTCTCTTGCTCTGTGTGTGTATGTGTGTGCTGTGTGCATGTTGTCAATCCAGTCCTAGTGATTCAGATCTAAACAGGAGGGAAATGGCTAGGGAAAAGAGCATATGGGAGCCAAAGAGGTCTTTGATTTCTTGAGTGTTACAAAATGCAAGGATAAGATCAATTAGGGTTCTGTTCTTCAGAGGCTCTAAGAACATAATGACTCACCCGTCGGACTAATGATCGGAGCTTCCCATCAGTGTAAGGGCCCTGCTCTCTCTAGGCTCTTTGCATATTATTTTGTGGCCAGAGGTTCTGCCTTTTCCCCTCTGCTGTATCAGCAGTGGCATCAAATGCCATCGCCAGCATTAATCTGAATTAATTACAACAACATTGATGTTTTGATCATGGCAAACTTTAATCCCCAGAAACATGGTGTACTAATAGTTTAGCCAATTTTGTGTGTGTGTGTGTGTGTGTGTGTGTGTGTGTGTGTGTGTGTGTGTGGTATTTTGGGAGGTTTTTTTGTTTTGTTTTGTTGTGTCGTGTATGCGTATTAGTCAGCTGGTGTAGCATTAGACCGTGATGTCACCAGAACAAAAGATTTGTCACACAAAGCAAAGTGAAAGTGTGTCTGAATTTCACACTGTCACAAAGATTCATTCAGAAATGAAGAGTGTTGCAAGAGTGAAGAGTCTCTATGAAGCAGACTCAATAATCTGTTCATCCATGACCAATCACGTTGTATTTGTGTAGCATTTCACTACAGAGTAAACTTATTAACCATATTAAGCATATTATATACTGAGCAGAACAGATTTCTCATCGTATAACACTTATGTCACATGACTAAAATACCTCGCATCGTATTGGTGACAGGTGTTAACTTCAGAGATCTTTGTTTTTTGCCATGTGTGTCAACTACTAATTCCACGGAACAAATAAGTCAACAGATACTGCTACGTTTCACAGATGTTGAGTCTACATCCAAACATTTTGGCTTGGAAATTGACGTGCACCTTTTGACAATCTTCACTTTTGAGTTTTGAAGCTAAAACTCTACCAGACACATTTTTCCTAAGTTGAAATGAGCATGACCAATTTTCAGCTGAAGAAATCTTGGCTCCGTTCAGGTTGACATGCTAGACAGTTGTCTGATGAAGTGTTCACTGATGCAGACAGCACCAGTGAAGGTTAATGACAAGACACACTAATGAGATGTTGGGTGGTAAGTGCCTGGACGCTGGTTAGTTACATCTGAAAACTATTTGCTGTGTTCAGGTGAAAAAAAGGCAGGAGATCGTGCCGAAAGTGAACCACACTGCGGTAACACTGAGCCATGATTGACTGTTAGTCTAGATAACAGTATGTCAGTGGAGAAGTGTTGAAAACTGACAATTTTAACATTAGACTTTGAAGCGCACAGCTTTTACTGATGATCCAGGGACAACAGTAGCGTCATTTCACTGTATGCTATGAATATTGGCTTTCCTTTCATCAGACATTGACTGGGTGGGCTAAAGAAATGGTCACTTGGTCTAATTAGTTATTAGGATCATGAGACCAGTATTATAAGTATGATTAGACATGTGTGCATGCATGCGTGCTTGTGTGAGTGTGTGTGTGTGTGTGGGTGTATGTGAAATTAACCAAGTCCATTTCTCAGCTGTGGCTGTACTAAAAATGGCAGGTTTCTCTTAAGTGCATTAATTCTGATTGGCTACACGTGCCAGCCAATCAGACTGGCTTTTGCTGTGAAGAGTCATGTGATGGTTTGGCCTGACAGAGGGAGAGTGATTCAGGTTGATGCTGATATTTAGAGACCATTGAGAGATTCAGATCCTCATTTTACCCTTGCACCTCTGAAAATGTTCACTCCTACAGTGTCACAGAATTATGTAATGCACCAAGAGTCTTAATTCATATTATTATAATTAAAAAGAAAATCTTTTGAACAAGTAGCAGTGCTTGAATAAAAACACTGTTGGTTCCTGTGGAGCAGTGGTATCTCATCAGCTGATCTCAGATGAATTAGACACAATGATTTAAACACAGTGTTTGCCACACCAGTACACTGTTTCTGGCTCTAGCAAGAGATGTATACATAGAACACAGAAGTGGATGTTTTGCTATTTAAGTGGGTCGTTTTTTTCAGTGGCTGTTTATGCGTGTTATTTGACTCTCGCACAGAATCACAGACGCATTGCTTTTAAATGGATTTCATTTGGGTTTCTTCCGGCACAAACATGTTGATTTTAGACACATTTCTCCAGTTGTTCAGTCAGATGGCAACAGGCCTGTCAACGAGAAGTACGAAATAATGAAAGCATACGTAATGACGGGAACATTGAGGTTCTGTGTTCAGTTTGAATAGATGTTGGAAAAAGTTTGTTTCATTTCACTCTGTCAGTTTGCAGTGACTCTAATGCACATGTTCTGCCCTCTCTCTCTCTCTCTCTCTCTCTGTCTGTCTGTCTCCCTCTCTCTCTCTCTTTTTCTCTCTCTCTCTCTCTCTCTCTCTGTCTCTCTCTCTCTCTGTGTTTTTCTCTTTCTCCAGTTTGGCAGCATCAAAGGAGGCAGCGGCGCGGAAGGCTGCGTCCCCCATGCCTCCGTCTGAATTCCTGGACAAACTCATGGGAAAAGTGTCCGGATACGATGCCAGAATCAGGCCTAATTTTAAAGGTAGGACTCACCACCAATACACCAGTGGATACCACAGGAATGTAGCCAAGCAATTCCTGCAAACAGGAGAACACAATATGAGAGAAAAAAAAAACATCACTAACGAAAACCAAAAATGTATGCTGGATGTGAACGTGTTTTAGATATTTTCAGAATTCTAATTTATTAAAAGCTTGAGACTATTTTTTGTTTAATATTAACAATCTGAAGAAACAGACAGGGTTTTTTTTTTCTTTCAGATTTAATGAGGAGTAATCTCTCTCTCCTGATTTTGTGATTCATTTCTTTATTTATTTACTGAACTCTTCAAAACATTGTTTTGGGATTGACTCATACACCCAAGAGGTTTTGCAAAAGTTTGTTTTTTTGCATGAGTCATAAGCCCTGTTCCTAACACAGCATGGCACAAAGCACTTAGAACAACATATAGAGATAGATAGAGAGAGAGGGAGAGAGAGAGAGAAAGAGAGAGGGAGAGAGAGAGAAATAGAATTAGAATTTGTCGTTAAAACCAGAATGTGCTTAAGAAGCTGCTTCTAGGCTGGCTACATTCCTGATGAGGCTTAGAACCTTGTGTCACTATCCTTGCGTGTTTGGCTGGTGGAGAAGTTTCTTTGGGAAACAGAATGGTGTGTTGTGTGAAATGTGAATTCAGACTTGTTGGATGTGGCGCAGTCCCACAGTCCAAGCACTGGAAAGATACATGTCAGAGGTTTCCTTCTTCAATGACGTTCAACAACAACAACAACAAAAGAAAGAAAGAATAAAACTGACAGAAATGAACTGTTGAAGGGCAGCTGAGAAATCACTGCACCAACCCCTCAAATTACAGCAGCACCCCCAAATCCCCCACCTCCCCCAAAAATGTGATTATTAATGTTCTTGCTTGTCTCATCATTCAAATAAGTATCCACAGTGATACAAAATTACTACTACTACTACTACTAATAATAATAATAATAACAATAACATGAATAATAATAGTAATAATAATAATGCACATTCTTGTGTAGAAATCTAAATTGGGTCGGAGATCACCGTCGATGGTCTTAATCCCTTAAATAATTCTTGGCAGAATCTGGGATAGTCAGTAAGCAAGGCCAGTCACAGACCCCCCGGCATGACTAATGGGAGACTCTGGTTCAAGCCGTGCGTGGATTTTTTCCTTCTCTCAGCTAATCAGGCCGATCTCTCACCATTTCAGATAACCCCACGTTTTACATAGTTTAATCACATTTCAAATCGAATACTTTAGGATAAGTTATTATCATTTCAACCAATCAAGCATTTGATTTTAAAAAGGACGCTCGAGTAGATGTCATGATCTTGGATTTATTTAAAAAAATAATAATAATAAGACAGTGTCTGTATTACGTGGATGCAGTGGACAAGAAATAATTTTCAGTGGTTTCTGTCCATTGTAAAAGTCTAAGTCGTTTGACTGTAATAATCAGGTCAGTATTTAATCACTGTGAGGAACACAAAGGGAAGATCTAGTGTCATTCTGATCAGGTTACTGTACATGCTTTGATGTTCAGAACAATTTGAATTTTCATTGGCTTTTTGTGATTTTGTTGTAAATTTTCTCACGACTAATCCTGTGACCTTTACAGAGTGTTAACTTATGGGGTGGGCTAGTGTTGTAGTTGATATGATGCATTTTGTTGACTTTATTTACTTTATTTCAGTTTATTTGCACTCGTATACTGAGTTGGTTGAGTCATATAAAAATGTTCAGTATAATACTTTTTTTGCAAAGGATTTCCCAATGGATTACAACATTTTTAATCTCAAGTGGAACAAGCATGTAATCTCCTTCAAATTCGTTTATGAAATAGAGTCATTTTAAATGTATTACCTACACATTGTTAATTTGCATCTTGATATTCTCCTATTAGGGGACTGCAGTTGTTAAAATCATAGCCAATGAGACGTTACAAAGTTATTACATAGAAACACATTTAATATATGGGATTCTGCACCACACAAAGAAATCTAAACTGGTTCACTCACTCCGCAGCAGTGTGGCTGCCCGTGTGGTCACATGACCGGACATTATGAAATTCAATGGTTTGTCACGGCTGTCAGGTCAACAGTGTATCAGTAGCAGTGAGTCAGAGGCTTCACATGTTCACACACTTTCTCCTCTCTAACCCCAACCCCCACCCAAGCCACCCCCCCCCCCCCACCCCCCTGACTCCTGTAAAACACGCTAATGAAATTCTTGAAATAAGCATGACGACTAAACCTTTGTGGGTGTCCCTGGACGGGGTGTGTGTGTGTGTGTGTGTGTGTGTGTGTGTGAGAGAGAGAGAGAGAGAGAGAGAGCAAATTATAGACGGTTGCTGCTAAACAAAACCTCATAACGAGACACATGTTTTTCTACAGCTCAGATCATGGTGCAGAGGTGTACAACTGTATCACATCAGCACCTGGTAACATGGTGCTACAGCAACAGAAAGAAAGAAAGAAAGAAAGAAAAGCAAGCTAAAGCAAAAAAAAAAAAAAAAAAAAAGAGAAGAAACTGAATGGAATTGCCTGAAGCTAAGAATGTGCTGGCATGGGGAGACAATGACACTGATCATGACTGGGATTCACTGTGGGGAAACTCTCTCCTCTCTCACATTCAACGCTCTCTCCCATTCACATGGAAAGCTCATGGGAAGTCTGTCAGATTTGGGACACCTCATGCGGTGATGCCCTACTGAAAGATGCTGCCGTCCTCATTTTCGCCCTGAGCTTATCTCTGAGCTACAGCGAGTGGTTAGTTTGGTCGTTTTTTGTTTTTTTTCTTTTTTTTACCTCGGCTAGGATAATCACAGCTCCCGTTGAATAGCCTTTGAACAGTCTTACACTTTGCCTAATGACAAATCGAATCTCTCCGTGAGACAAAAAAAGGGGGACATTACTGACAGAGTAGGTAGGTAGGTGGACAGAGGTTGGTGAAGTGGGGTGGGCTGGGTATTTGGGGGTTTCTCCACACGCAGACAGTCAGGTGTAGCTGGAATCTGCAGACAGTAGCAAAATGAATGTCGCGTGGAGTGAAGCCGCAGCACTCCAGTCTCCACAGTAACCTTGTTACCGCTCATCCGTCACTCGGAGGGGTGGCCCGGCCAACAGCCGCAAGGCACAGCCCAGTCTGATCTCTCCACCACGAGATCGCCTGTGCCCCCTCTCCTCACCCCCACGCTCCCAAACAAAACAACAACAACAACAACAAAATAGTCCCCGTTTCTTTTAAAGCAAAGCTACCACAATGCAGAACAGTGGTGATCAGTGTAACGCATACACCATGACTGTTTCGCTGTGCATCTGAATGGAATCTTTAAGCACAATGTGTAAACATTTGTAAATATACAAACTGCTGCTGTGTATATTTACCAATTGCTTTTTTTGGGGGGGGGGGGGGGGGGGGGGGGGCAGGGGGGGTGTCTTTGTATGTCTTTGCATCGCTGCCTCATTCATATTTTTTAACCTATGGACATAAAATATGTACATATATATATATATATATATATATATCAATTGTTAGCTGGTGGAGCTTGACATTAATTTGGTGCAAATCAGTGTTTGTTTAAATGGGATTTTAACAAGATTAATGGCATTTCTCTAATGGGTGGGGGTGCAGTGTTTGCATACAATTGGTAATGGTGAACAGAACAGAGTTTTTTTTTTTTTTTTTTCCTTCTGCCGGCTGAGGGAAGGTGTAGATAGAAACATCATTGGTATTGTTTATCTGAGAGGCCAAACATGACAAAATGCGTCTTCTTTTTTTTTTTCTTCTCCTTCCTCTCTAGAAGAATTGACTTGTAAATTCCATTAGTGTTCAAAGGATTATTTTTGCCCCACTCTCTGCTTCAAAAGCAGTCCTTGGAAAGGATTGTGTTGTGCCAAATAATTTAGTTTACCCAGCATGCCTTTCATTGGTAAGGAGTGCACTTCTTCAGTTGAGGTGACGCCGTGTCAGGAGAGAGGACAGGGGAAATATTGTTCTTTTTCTTGTGAGAAGGGGAGAGCAGACAGCTCTAAAAGTTGTGTGGAACAGTGAGGATGAAGGGGTGGACTCAGGCAGCAGTAAAGAGCGGGTTTGAAGCAGGTTTTCCCGAGAGGTTTTTTTCTCTCCCAAGGGAATGAAATTTTCCAATGTAAGGTAACACTGTAAAAGATTTAGCACACACAGACGCACACACGCACGCACGCACGCACACACACGCACGCACACACACACAGACACGCACGCACGCACACACGCACGCACACACGCACACACACACAGACACGCACGCACACACGCACGCACACACGCACGCACACACACACAGACACGCACACGCACGCACGCACACGCACACACACACACACACACACACACACACACCAGTGAAAATGTACACATATGCAGAGGTGTCGTAGATGTGTCCCTCACAAAGAGGCCAAAGAATATTTGAATATCGGTAACTACATTACATCAGTTATGTATTTCTACTGATAAATAATAGCAAACCTGAAAGTCTCCCTTGATGACCATGAAATATTTTGGTCATGGAAAAACGCATTAAAGACATTGAAGACATAATTTACAAGATTGCAGCTTGTGTTATGAATTTTTAATTTTAAGATGGAGATTCAGAATTGTTCAGCTGTGGCTGTATCCTCACATCTAAGACAGGAATTGGCTTACTAATGCAGCAGATTACAGAATAGATACTGCAGTGTGGTTTTTTAGTGTCCACTGTATAATAACTAGTCCTTCTTTAACATTTCCCTCTGGAACTGTGGGCATTTCATCACTTATTTCCAATAGCCATGGTCCTGTGGGTTGTAGTTTGTCCAGGAACCTTTATTGTCCTACTCATTTTTCCCCGTAGAACAAAACCAGACAATAGGAGTTCTGCTTTTCCTGTTTTGATTGAAAGCCCTATATTCTGTTCTCGGCCTTTTCTTAATGATTACCATGTTTGTGCTGTCACCCATGCGGTGGAAAAGGATTTACCTGTCTGCAGAAAGATTTCATAAGATAATCATAATTGGCTGTTTTTGAGAAGATGGAGCTTTGTGAGGGACTATAGAGTCAAATCTCTATCAGAGGAATTCAGGTCCTTACGCAGTATAAGCCTCTTTGGATGTTGGGGGGGAGGGGAGGGGGATTACACTTCCTGGCACTGAGGGATTGGTGCCTACGCCTCAAGATAGGAAGAAAAATGCCCGACATTAAAGAACTTAAGACACCTGTCTACACAAGTTCATGTTTTGTGTCAAAGTAATTGCCATCCGTCTAAGACGTGATTTTCCTTTTGAGCAACGCAGATAGATTACGACACCGGGCCAGGATTTTTTTCGCCGAAGCCAGCTTCCATCGCTCACCGTGGCGCATGTCGACTATGCAAATTTTCAGGCCTCACAAATGTATTATCATGTATATAGTGCATCAATCTATGACATTTTATCAACACATGTTTATCTTCAGAAAGCGCTGCTTGTTTTTTTTTGAGTAGATGAAGCCTTTCTATCATATGACTGGCGAAAGCTGGGAAGATTGTCGTTGTAGTTAGTCGAATATCAGATTTCCCATAGACATTTCGTCTTCGATCTGTTCCTCAGTATTTTGATCATGAGGGACAAATAACTGCCTTTTACGCTTCTTAGTCTGGAGGGACAATTCATCTGCCTTGAGTATTTAATGCACAATGACCAAAACAGGTTTTCAGTTTTCTAAGTGTCACAATATTCGTGTAGAAGAAAGCTGACTTTCAAATAGTTAATATTTTTTCTATTTATAATTTGATGTGTAAGGAAGATTTGTGTTTCAGGCAAGCGTGAAACCTGCAACTTGCAGTGGTATCAACATAGCCTGAGCATCAAAAAAAAAAAAGAAAAAAAGGCTAAGATCAGATCCAGAGCTGAGCTTGCATGAGGGCGAGTGGAAGCGATTTGCTGCGGATCTGCTGGTGCTCTGGTGCTCTGTTCTTTACATTCAGTTCCCATTCCTTTTGTAACACACAACCCTACTGCCCATTAGGGAGAGATGCAACCCTAACATCTAAGACCCATTGTTGAAGAAATTTGACCAACCAATTGCCAAGTTCAATATTAGTACATACAAAAAACAAGGACAAAAAAAAAAGAAAGAAAAAAGAAAAAGAAAAAAGAGAAAGAAAATTAAGCGAAGCCAGTTTGACATGTAGTCTTTGTATCCCCCCCCCCCTTTTTCCCCTCCGGTGTATTGCATCTTCTTAGTGCATTTTGCTAACCCAACCTTTGCCTCCCATGATGAGATGTGCATTGCAACCCCCCCCCCCCCCCCCCCACCCTCTTCCCAACCTCCCCCCATACCCAGCTCCTTTCCCCTTTCATGTCTATGCATCGCCTCCTGTCCTGCCCGCCCTGGCGTTTCGGACAAAATAAGTGCATCCCCCCCACCCCCAACCTGCTCTTGCCTTTAGTATGTTGGCCCCCCTCCCCCGAATCCCCGATTTTTTCCTTCCAACCCTGCCAAACACTTCAGAGCCCAAAAAAGTGTTGGCGAGTATAATATCGAGCCTTAATTGAGCCTTGCTGACTTGTGTGTATTATCTGTTGTTGTTTCCCGCTAAAAGAAAATAACAACATGAATATTTGTTGTTAGAATATCATGTGTTTAATCCTGATCTTTTTTTCATTAGACCCGCAAGGCTCCAAATCGGATGGTACCCACAAGAAAGGTACTTTCTTTTATATTCATCCAGGAATGTGTTAGTTTAGTAATACATGCATCCATCCAGAGGGGTACCGTGTCAGGGAAAACGGAGTCTTTGACTGATTTAAAGAGCTTCATAATGTTTTTGATGTATGTTTAGGTGGGTAATGTGTGTACTTCTTCTGACAAATTCTCTTTGGCGTCTCTCCTCAGAGACTGTGGCTGAAGGAGGAAAATAAAAAAAAAAAAGTAATTAATTAAGTTTGCCCACCGCCAGAGTGTGAATGGCACAGAGGAGCTGATATTGGCAAAGTTCTTGTTTGTTTCTCTTGAGATGGACATTCCTGTCAGCCTAGAGCCCAGTCTCATTTTTCGTTTTTTTTGAGAAATTTCGTCTTGTGCATGTTCTGGGAATGTGCAGAGTGTAATTCAGACAATATGTGCTAGTAGTATTGTTTCATTTAAGAGGCAAATTATGCTTAAATTAAGAATATTGTGTCCAAGTGAATAGCAGAGTGTTTTTCACTAAATTTTTGCTGTTTAAATTGGTAAGTGTGTGTATGGGCTCTAATGGCCAGGACATTGTTTGAAATGTATCCTAGATTTCTCTCTCTCTCTGTCTCTCTCTCTCTCTCTCTGTCTTGCTCTCTGTGCTGCATTGAACTGTTTGGCCCCCAGACGTCTTAGGCTGTCATTCAGTATTTTTATTGTGTCGTTTTTTTTGACATGCGGGGTGAAGAGCTCTCTCTGCGACGCCGCATTCCTGCCTCCCTGAATAAAACATCCGCATTCTTTAGAATAACTCATTACAATAAAACATCCGCATTCTTTATAATGACTCATAATAACACATCCGGATACTGTAAGTCACTCATTATAACAGAACATCCGGATTCTTCAAGTCACTCATTATAATAAAACATCCGGATTCTTTAAGTCACTCATTATAATAAAACATCCGGATTCTTTAAGTCACTCATTATAATAAAACATCCAGATTCTTTAAATCACTCATTATAATAAAACAAGCAGATCACTTACATCTCTGAACCACTGCAGCACATTTACAAACAAAAGCCACATAAAAGAAATGTTGATTTGCAGAATTATTGGGTCGTGAATCTTGGTTTTCTTTTTCAAATCAAAGGCAAGCAATCATGTGCTTTTAGGTGTGTAATTTTTTTTTTTTTCAGAGTCGAAAATTTAACAATTTTACTCCTCAGCAGACGTGACTATTATTTCTGTGGTTCTAATCATTCATTCTTTAGTTTTTCACTGCTACACTCCAGGTCTGAATAGCTGTATCGTCCCTGCATTGTTCTCAGTGGTTCAGAGCGAGAGAGTCGAGCAGTGCTTGCTCTTTTGGCTCTGTAGTCTCAGCACTGGCTTTCCATTCTGATTAGGGCTGTGTTATTAACTTCCATTAAGGTCCTGTTCAGTGTACTACACACACAGTTAGCTTCTGCACTCACTGGTCTTATGTAGACTAATGCAGCCCTTGGATGTGTTTCTCACTGTTCCATGTTGCCTTCCAATGAATGATTAGGGTTTCAGTGAGCACAAATCCTCTCACTGGGTATTCTTCATTCATCTCACTGCTCTTAATTATTATCTAAGCTATGAGACATTAGTTCCTCTTTTTCTTTTTCTTTCTTTTTTTTTCTTTCTGTCTTTTTTTTTTTTTTTTTGCAGATATTCGCACTTGCTTATGACTCGCTGTTGCTACCAACTTTTCAAAATGAAAGAGCATTGATTTTTCGTTCGATCTGAAGGGTGATCTCACCCTCGACACGTATCCTCACCGTGCTGTAAAAATTCACCAGTGTTAACTGAGCTCTGAGGGCGTGTGTGCAAAAGAACACATTGGCCAGGGTTAATTTAGCGTTGGCAAATTGTACTCTGCGCGGGCATTTGATTTATTTTTAAGTGTGCGGAGCCACAAAAACTGTGTCAGGTGACTTCTTGTACGTTAGGAAGAATAAGGTTTATAGTTTTGATCACCGGATTTTGGATTTTCTCCTCGTTTTTCATTTTATTGTTATTATGACTATAGTTGTTAGAACATAAGAAGTGGTCAGTAAGGAACCAATACCATACAAAATCGTTAAGTATTATGGGGAAATGTGAATTCTCTGCTTGAAATATAATCAGAGGTAAAAAAAAAAAAAAAAAAAGCGTAGGGGTGTGTCTTCTCACTAACAGCTCTAAAGGGATAGCACCAGCTTGCAAACACTTTTCTCATAAAGTTTTGTTTTC